>NC_053427.1:21638234-21799456 GCF_007990345.1 Gossypium hirsutum | reverse complement strand
CATATGGCCCATTAGGCCCAAATCACCTATTTATGGCCCATTAGGCCCAAATCACGTTTATATGGCCTGTTAGGCCTAGTCACATTCATATTCATGCCCACATACAAGTTCCTATCACATAGCATCAATATTCAATTTTTGCCTATTATGGGCCCAACAGCCCATCGAGCCCATTTAGCCCATTCCGGCCCATTTAGCCCATTCTGGCCCATTTGTCCAAATCACAACCCAAGTCCACGGAATTGCCCGTGGGCCTCAAGCAACCTATCGGTCTCCCCCTTACGAGTGTTCGCACACTCACAAGACTACTATAGCCAAACTTTCGGCTTTTTGGTATTTTGGCTTTTCAGCTTTTCGGCATTTCGACTTTTGCCGATACATAATGTGTGTGCAGTGTATCAACACACCTGGTAAGCAAGCGTGATTTGATCTCCTTAGCACAAACCTACAATCGATATCACTAAAAGATTAATCTTACATACTTATCGAATACTTTACCAAAAGTTAAAATCTCACATTAACCTTACCTTGCACGATAAGTATAACTACCCCTTCACTAACCACGATCAACTCCTAGATCTACACCAATCGTAACTATTAAAACCAGAATAATAGGTGAATCGTATCCAAAACAAGTCCCCTTACCTTACTATGGCTATTCGGCCAACCTTAGCCAATGGATGAGGAATACTTACCAAAACTGCAAACACCTAAAGAGCAATTCAGTAGAGAGCTAAGATCTGAGATCCGATACTAATTGCCTACCAAAGTTGATTGAAAGAGTGAGGGACAATAATTGATACCTAGCAAAGGAAACCGATTGGAAGAGCAACATTTACACTAGATTCGGTCAAAGAGTATTCAACCCTGGAGAGATTCAGCTTTTCGGCTTTTCAAACTTAGTATGGTGAATAAGGTTTATTTGGTACGGATTAAAGAAGAAGAGTAGAAGAAGAAATCGGCTAAGTGAAACAAAGAAAACTGTACAGAGAAAAATAGAAATCGGCAGGAAGAAAAGAATGAAAAACAAAAGGGTTTTCGACTTTTTGGATCTTGAAAAGAAAATGGTTTTCGGCTTTTGGAGAAAGGGGTTTCTGGCACCAAGGTGAAGAAGAATTTTGGCAGTAGCCTGGCAACCCTGTATTTGGCCCCTATTTATAGCCCTTATAGCTGAATTTTCCATGCCCAATTCCCAATTCGGCTCCATCACTTCTGCCTTCTCATCTCCTCGTTTTTCTCCCTGATAACCCCTTGATCTTTTCTTTAATTTTCTCTTCTGAACACTCCCCTTGGAGTCCATCTTCACGCCACTTCCATCCTTCTAGAAGGCCAAAATTAAACTTCTAAAAATACTAAGCTAGGATTTGAACCTTGGATCTCTTTGCTAGCTACTAACGCCACCTCCCTACTCCCTAAGTGGGATCACTTAGCCACTCCTCCATAAGGCTTTTTGATGCTATTTTTCCCCTATTTTTATTTAAAAGCCCAACTACTTGCCAACCCTGATTCTTTTAATAATTAAACTATAATTTCATTTATTCCTAGGTTCGAACTCAAACATTAATTAAGACCTACTATAATTATCACATAGCTAGGAACATAAAGCACAATTTTTATCAAAATCGAAAACAAAGAAAGTTCGAGATTTCAGGATTTTTGGGTTTCGGGATTTTTGGGGTGTTACAAGAGAATTCAATTGAGGGGATGCCATTGACAAAAGACTTTGTAATGTTCCCTTCCAACAAAAAATTCATCCTTATCATCCAAATCAATTTATGAGTGCAAACTTATCGAATCTCGACCATTTCCAAACAGCCTCACCTTTCAAGAAGGTTTTTGATCCAGTTCCAAGTCAGCAAGCGTCGATTCACTTACTAATGCCATCAGCATACCTTTTCCAAAGCTACAGAGGATTTCTCAAAAAAAAATTCTCCCACATAAACTACCTAAACCTACCTTCATACTTTAAACCTTCAAACCGAACTCTTTAAATCTTGATACCAAACTTAAATTTTGGCATCGATGAGTACCAATGGCCACCACTCATCGATGACCACTATTACCATCAACCCACACAACTACTTAACTCATTATAGAACATAAATGAATGACTTCATAAGATTGTATAACTAAATCTACCTGTCTGTCAGGACCCATATTCAATGAATGGACAAGAAAGAGGAGCATATTATTAGAGAGTTGAACAACCATTTTTTAATTTATAGATTAAAGTTTTGAACATAAAGTCATGAAATTCGAACGAATATGTTTTTATTACAACCCATATCATTTATAACATGTTGTTAGACTAAGGGATAATGGGACTTTTTTTTTAAGTATTTAAATTAAGATTGAATATTGAAATTAAGGGATAATATCATATTTCGTATTTGTAATTTTATAAAATGTCTAATGTAATACCTAAATTTTTAATTTGTGTGTTATTTGGTGACTATATTTTCATAAAATATCTAACATGGTACTTAAACTTTAAAAATTTCAAATGTTTTAAACTTTAGAAATTTCAAACGTGGTACCCAAACTATAAATTTATGTATTATTTGGTACCTACACATTCATAAAATGTCCAATGTGGTACCTATTGGAAATAGTCAATATGCTACCTAAACTATCAATCTGTGTATTATTATCATACCTAAAATTAAAACCCTTAATAGATGTTAAACCAACCAATGGAAATGAGAAGTGAATTTTTTTTTTCAAATCACCAATTCTAAGTGGATAATAAAACATTATTTGAAAAAGATAAATAAAAAAATAAATTAAAAAATAAATAAGACCATAAGTTGACTTAAAATTTATTCAATTTTTTAAAAACCATAAATTTTCCCAAAATTTTTCGAAATTTATAGAAGCCAAAATTTCCCAAAAATTATATCCTTTACTTGACTTATTGAACTTGAATGAGAGGCTAAATAACTTGATTTCGACTACCATTTTATTTTTTATGCTTTATTTATCTCTTCACGTAATATTATATTATCAATGTGAAATTAATAATTCGAAAAAAATTCCATGTGTTGAATTTTCATTGATTGATTTAGTATTTACTATGGGTGTTGACTCTATGTAACAGCTCATTTTTGGTAAAAATTAGAACAGTGGTTTTGGGACCACAAATTCGACTAGTAAATATTTATTTTATTATTATTTTAATGTCTACTGTATGTTAGTAGTGTCATATAAAAATTATGTTAAGAATTTTTGTCAATTACATGTTTAATTTGGTGAAAAAGACTAAATCGTAAAAAGTGCACGAGTAGAGTTCTATAGCTAAAGGTATCAAATAGCTATGAAACTCTAAATTTAAAGGACTTAAATGGTAAATAGACCATCATATAGTTAGTGGACATTCATGGATTGGTTTTATTGAAATTATTAAATTTTTTAAAGGTTATTTAGGTAATTAGGTAATTAAGGTTAAAATTAATAAAACAAATTCTATTTTTTTTTCATTCATCTTCTTTCCCCACCAATTTTGAAGACTAGGAAAACCATTTTAGGGTTCAAAGCATTCGATAAACTCTCTATCTTGCATGTAAGTGAAATTTGTAACCTTTTTAATGATTTTTATGTTTTTGAAATCGTTGTAGCTTAATCTAGCTAGCCTAGGGACTAATTTGCAAAATTGTTAAAAGTTTAGGTTTTTGATATGAATTTTCTTGCATGATTTATGAAGTTTTATGAAATATTATGAGTCATTGTTGTTAAATAAACAACTTTTGTAAAGTGATTTTTTGATGAAATTATCATTTAGGGACTTATTTGTAGAAGTAGTAGAATACCATAATAAATTTGTGAAATGATGATTTGTATGAGTTGATATGAGTCCCTAGGTAAATCAGCTCACATGAAATGTGGATGAATTTGCATAAATGTTAATTTACGAGGTTAAGAACTAAATTGTAAAGAAGTTAAAATATTAAGGGCAAAAACATAATTTTGCAACAGTATGAATTTTGGACTAAATTGATTAGTATGCATATTAAATGAACTGAATTTTCTTATTTGGATCAAGATAAACCTCGTATGAATCTAGATTGACGAATATTTAAAGCCTCGGATTAGTGATCTCGTTCTTGCATCTTTGCAATTGAGGTAAGTTTTATGTTTAAATAACGTTTAACGTTATTTTGATGTATATGGTATTGTGCTATTTATTATGTTATGAAATGATGGAAATTCAACGACGTATTGACGATTATCGAGCCCCGTTTGAACATTAGGACTATATAGGATACAAATGACATGTCATTAGGATTACCATATTTCGGGTGCTGGTCCTGAATGCCCTACCGATGGCTGAGTTCCTGTATTTTTTGCGGATACTCGTCAGCTTGTGTGAGCAGCATCGTGTAGCTACATTCTGACCATTAGCTTGTGTGAAAAGACCCATCTATGGCTCAAGTGAGCAATAATGTAAAGGAAAAAGAAAGGAATGGTTTCGACCATATTTAGCACACTTTGTGTGAGCTTCCCGCATATATGATATTGTTCTAAATGGTTTGACGGGCATGAAAGGGGAAGGAACAGTAAGTGTTCTTATGACTATGTTATGAACTTATGAAAAGGTATAAATTTATAATAATCAAAGTATGTATAACTATACTTATGGAAAGTATGAATTAAGTTGTACAAAGTTCATGAAATCTATCTACCATGTGATGATTTTTTTAAGGTATGTATTAAAGCACTAACTTGTGTTGTTGATAATGCTTAGGCTTGTTCCAAGCTCATGTTGCATTGATTCATGTTTGATTTATAAGGTTTTGCATTGAAATGGTAAGATATGTTCATGATTTACAAACTAAGTATTATGTGCTTACATAGTTTCCTTTCATATGTCTTATAGATTATTAGAAGCTCGATCGGTTTGGAAGCTTGTTGGAGACCTATCACACTATCTAGTGATTATATCGGTAGATTTTGATGTTTTGGTGAAGGTTATAATGACATGTATAAGTGGACTTGTGTCTAATGTCTAGTTTATGTTTATGGCATGTAAATGTTGCTTTGAAATTATGGTACTTATGGTACTTTGAAGCCTTGATAGTTGGTGTTGATATGGCTAAGTTGATCTATGTTTTGAATAACCAATTGGGTATGTGATGATGTAGTTTGGAATGTGGTCAATTGTGGTATGTATTGGTATGGAAATAAATAGATGTATATGGTTGATATATGGTCAAATAGGCATATGTTTAGATATGTTTGATGGATTATGATTGAGGTGCCTACAACACCCCTAACCCGTATCTGCCGCCAGATTAGGGTTATGAGGCGATACCGATCATATCACAGTTCATACCAATATGCATTACATTTTAAAATTCAGTAATATAACCACATCAATACTCATATCATTTTCAAATATCAAATCTTAAACTTCATATCGTTCATTTGATAACATAATTAAAACATAATTCAGCATATATCAAACAAATTAAAATTTTAAGTATATATATATAGAACATATAACAGATTAGCAATTTCATTAATTGAATATCAAACCCATTTTATTATTATTATTATTTTGCTTATCTATTCGGCTAACTTAGTTCTTTTGCACCTATTAGTAAACTTACAAGTAACTAACAATCTTGTATAGTCATACACATGTACATACCAACCACAATATAAACACACATAAATATATGTAATAACTAATAAGAACTCAAATAACATATCATGAACAAATACCAAGGTACACATGTCCTTTCTCATCGATTTAAATTCCCTCATATGAATTTAAGTCCCAATATGTTTTATTTATCGTAACAAATAAATCAAGTGTCAGTCATATCATTAAATTAGTCCATAAGTATACATCAAATACGCACCATGCATGAGTCTTGATGTTTACCTAACTAACACATGATTTACTTTAGCTCAATTAACAACCATTAAATACCATATGGCCGAATCACATAACAAGCTTCATAAACATCATACAAATTGGATACACTTTCGATATAAACTCAGGCCAAGGTTAAACATATATAACATAGCCAATTCATCCATACCACCTCCGAATACAAGCATATAACACAACTTATAATCAACCATGGCACACGACATGATAATCAAAATAGACTTAAACTATAGTTTAACCAACACCGAACTCGAGCATAGAATTTAAACCATTTTCGTAAGGCTCCCATTAAAACACATAACAAAATACAATATTCCAAAACATAATCTAGCCTATACATGCCATAGGTTTGAAAGTTTGCTTATTAAAATACCGAAGACAGTCATAGGTTTGAAAGTTTTCTTATTAAAATACCGAAGACAGTCAATAGTGTGATAGACTTGGTTGACAATCCTCGAGCTCGTAACTCGAATCCAAAATCTATAAACATAGAAATTCACATATACACAGAGTAAGCTTTTATAGCTTAGTAAGTCATAAGCAAATATCAACTCAATAATATATTCAACTCCTTAAAATTTAAACTAAACTAATTTACTATATCAATGTTTTATTTAATTTCAACTTATTCAATCCATAACCACACATGTTTAACATAACTATCACTTTGGCCGAATGCTTATAAGGTTAACATTTTACAAATTTTCATTCAAGTTTCAAAGCCAAATATCATTATACATTCAAATATACTTCCACACATTTACATAAGCTCACAAAACAAAATTTAACTTCATATACCAATATCACTCATTTAGCCGAATACACAAGATCAAATATAACATCACATGTGTACATACCTATATGGCCGAATATACAAGATCAAACATAACATCATATATATACATACCTATGTGGCCAAATATACAAGATCAAATATAACATCACATATGTACAAACCTATGTGGCCAAATATACAAGATCAAATATAACATCACATATGTACACACCTATGTGGCCGAATATACAAGATCAAAAATAACATCACATATGTACAAACCTATGTTGCTGAATATACATGGTCATTTAGCTTAGTTTACTTACTAAATTACCACCTCAACATGAAGTCTTATAGGCATAGGCTTAAAATAAATCACCAGCATAAAACCTGCTAGGCATAAGCCTGAATCACACACCCGCACAAGGCCTGCTAGACTCAAAGTCTGATTTTATTCACCGGCAATAAGCCTGCTAGGCATAAAGCCCGACCAAATTCACCAGCACAAGGCTTGCTAGGCTCAAAGCTCGAATATCACTATTATAAAGTTTTCTCATACACAATTCATATAACGAAACTCTAGATATTCCATATAGTTCATACGGACTTTCAAATGTTATAACTTAGTCGAATTAAACTCAAATACAGTATTTCTATGCTTAAACACATTTGGCTAGCTCTTTTATAAATCTATAAATTCCCAATTAGCATTTTAAACTAAGTTACATTCAAGATAAACGATGTTTAATTTCTTAAAGACTTACCTCGGATATCGACGAACAATGTAAATCGACTATTCAACTATTTCTGCTTTTCCCCGGTCCAAGTCTGATTTCTTTTGTTCTTGATGTATACAATTTCAAATTAATCTCATTTAAACACAATTTCATTCAATTTAATCCAACAACACATAAATGTGAAAATTACCATTTTACCCCTAATATTTCATACTTTTACAAATTAGCCCTAATTGCATAAAACACAAAATACACAAAATCTCACAACAATATAATTGGGCTAAATCTTCCTTATACTCATACTAGTCCATATATTTCATCTATTTCACATTTTAGTCCCTCAATTTATTATTTTTACAATTTAGTCCTAATTACTCAAAATCATCAAAAACTCTAATACAAAACATATTAATCCAAAACATATCTTTTATAATTTATCATCAAACATCACAAAACACAAATATTCATCAATGGCACAACTCAAAATATTCTCCAAAATCAAAAATTCGAGCATGGGTCAGATAGTATTCGAAGCAACGATCTCAAAAACATAAAAATTATCAAAAACCGAAACCAAACTAACCTTGAATTTGGATCAACAATGGTCGAATATCATGTGCTTTCTCTTTTTCTTTTCTTTTATTAGATTCGGTCAAATAATATGAACTATGTATTTTTTCCTTTTATGTCTTATTATATTATAACTTATAATGTTTTATTAAATTACTTTAATAACCTTTAATAACAAATATTTAAGCATTATAAAACATGGCTACTACCATCCATATAATTAAATATGGTCAAATTTCCACTTAAATGCCTCAACTTACAAAGCCATTAACAATTTGGCCCCTTATGCTTTTAACTATGAAGTTTTCAACTTACGCGATTAAGTCCTTTTATTAAATTAAGCACACAAACAATCAAATTTTCATACGAAACTTTCACTCATGAAAATTCACATATAGTAAACGTGAAAAAATAATATTTAAATGTTTTTCTAACTCGAATTCATGGTCCCGAAACCACCATTCTGATTAGGGTCTAAAATCGGGCTGTTACAACTCTCCCCTTTAGGGATTTTCGTCCCCGAAAATCTTACCGGTGAATAGGTTTGGATAACATTCTCTCATTGCATCTTCTGACTCCCACGTTGCTTCCTCAACACCGTGTTTATGCCACAGTACTTTAACTAATGATATTTTCTTATTTCACAACTCTTTAATCTCACGAGCCAGAATACGAATCGGTTCTTCCTCGTACGACATATCGGGCTTAATCTCAACTTCGGTCCGACTAATCAAATGTGAAGGATCAGATCGATATCTACGAAGCATTAAGACATGGAATACATTATGGATCTTTTCTAATTCTGGTGGCAACAACAATCTGTACGCAACTGGCCCAATTCGTTCGATAATCTCATATAGCCCAACAAATCTCGGACTCAATTTGCCTTTACGACCAAATCTGAGTATTTTATTCCACGGTGTGACTTTCAGAAATTCTTTATCCCCGATCTGAAACTCTATATCTTTTCGTTTCAAGTCCGTGTACTATCTTTAATGATCTAATGCTGCTTTTAGACTTTCACGGATTATTTTCACTTTCTGTTCAGTTTCTCTAACCAAATCAACCCCGTGTATCATTTACAGCCGTATAAAGCCTCATAAGGTGCCATCTTAATACTTGATTGAAAAGTATTATTGTATGCAAATTCAATCAGAGGTAGGTATCGTTCCCACGTACCTTCAAACTCGAGAATGCAACATCTCAACATATCCTTAAGCATCTGAATGATTCGCTCGGACTGGCCATCTGTTTGGAGATGAAAAGCAGTGCTAAAATGCAGTTTAGTACCTAATGCATCTTGCAGTTTCTTCTAAAACCACGATGTAAATCTCGGATATCTATCTGACATAATAGAAATAGGTACTCCGTGTAGTCTCATAATTTGGGAAACATATAACTTAGCAAGTTTATCGAGCGAATAATCTGTACAAACCAGAACAAAGTGAGCCGATTTAGTCAATTTATCCACAATAACCCAAATTGCATCTTTCTTGCTCGGTGTCATCAATAAACTAGATACAAAATCCATCGTGACTCTGTCCCATTTCCATTTAGGTATCATGATCGGTTGTAGCAATCCAGAAGGCACCTGATGCTCGGCTTTTACTTGCTGACAGACTAAACATTTTGATACAAAGTCAGAAATGTCTCATTTCATACCTTGCCACCAATAGTGTTGTTTCAGATCATTATACATCTTCGTACTACCTGGGTGAATAGATAGCTGACTATTATGAGCTTCGTTCAAAATCATCTAAATCAACTCTGTATTTCTTGAAACACATATTTGGTTTCTGAACTGCAAACATCCCTCAACATCCACTTGAAATTCTGAATTAATATTCGAATCATATTGAGCTCGTTTTGCTATCAAATCATTATCGACCTTCTGAGCTTCGCAAATCTGCTGAATAAATAACAATTTTGCTTTTAACTCAGCTATTATCGCACCATCATCTGACATAATCATATGTGCATTCATTGCACCCAAAGCAAACAGAGATTTTCAACTTAGAGCATCAGCAACAACATTAGCCTTTCCCGGGTGATAGTCAATCATAAGTTCATAGTCTTTTAACAATTCTAACCATTGGTGTTGTCCCAAATTCAGATCTTTCTGAGTCATCAAGTACTTCAGGCTTTTGTGATCAAAATAAATATGACATTTTTCACCAAACAGATTGTGACGCCAAATTTTCAACGCAAATACAATAGTTGCCAAGTCTAGGTCGTGTGTTGGATAGTTCTTTTCATGTGGTTTTAACTGTCTCAAGGCATAAGCTATAACTTTGCCTTCCTGCACTAGTACACAACCCAAACCATTTAAAGATGCATCACTATAGATAACAAATTCTTTACCCGATTCTGGCTGAACTAGCACTGGAGCTTCAGTTAAAAGGGATTTCAACTAGTCAAAACTTTTCTGGCACTTTTCTGACCATTCAAATTTAACATCTTTCTATAATAGCTTCGTCATCGGGGTTGCAATTATAGAGAATCCTTACATAAATCGTCTATAATAACCAGCAAGTCCCAGAAAACTTCAGACTTTAGAAAATTTTTTGTGAGGTTTTCAGTCAAGTATTGCTGAAATTTTACTCAGATCAACCCGAATAACTAATGCTGGAACAACATGTCCCAGAAAGCTAACTTCGTGTAACCAGAACTCACATTTACTAAACTTTGCATACAACTGTTTTTCTCACAAAGTCTGTAACACAAGTCTCAAATGCTCGGTATGTTCAGTTTCATTATGGGAGTAGATCAATATATCATCAATGAACACAACCACAAATCGATCTAAATACTGCCTGAAGATCCGATTCATGAAATCCATAAAAATAGCAGGTGCATTAGTAAGTCTGAACGGCATAACCAGAAACTCATAGTTTTTGTACCTCGTTTGAAAAGCATTTTTTGGCACATCGGAGTCTCTGACTCGCAACTGATAATAACCCGATCTCAAATCTATCTTCGAAAATACTGAACCCCCTTTCAACTGATCGAATAGGTTGTTAATCCGTGGCAACAGATATTTATTCTTTATAGTCACCTTATTTAGCTAGCGATAATCAATACACATTCTCATAGTTCCGTCTTTCTTTTTTACAACTAGAACTGGAGCACCCCAAAGAGAGAAACTCGGTCGCACGAAACCTCTATCTGTCAACTCTTTCAACTGAGCTTTCAATTCTTTTAATTTAGTAGGTGCCATTCGGTACAGAGCTATTGAAATCGGAGTTGTCCCCGGTACTAACTCAATACCAAACTCTACCTCTTGGATGTTGGTAAAATTTGCAATTTTTCAGGGAACACGTCCAGATACTCGCACACAACTGGTATGGATTCAATCTTCTTTTCAGTCACTTTACTATCAAGCACATAAGCAAAGTAACCTTCACAAACCTTACTCACATACTTCCAAGCTAAAATCGAAGATATTACTACTGGTAAACCATTCAGATCATTAGATTCAATCCGAATAATCTAGTTATTCTGACATCTCAAATCAATGGTCTTTCTATTGCAATTAACAACGGCATCGTGTAAAGTCAGCCAATTCATACCCAAAATTATATCAAACTCGTCGAAAGGTAACAACATCAAATTGGCTAGAAAGCATGAATCTCGAATCATCAACGGACAATTTTTACACACTTTGTCAACCGAAACACACCGGCCCAGGGGGTTCGATACTCGAATCACAAACTTAGTAGACTCAATAGGCAAAGTCTTACTAGATACTAATGTTTCACACACATAAGAATAAGTCGAACCAGGATCAATCGATGCAATAACACTAGTATCGTAAAGAGTGAAAGTATCGGTAATAATATCTGGGGAAGAAGCATCCTCATGAGTGTGTATAGCATATGCTCTAGCAGGTGCACGAGTCTCAGATCGAATTGTTGTATCTTTTGTCCCTCTCTAACTGCCACCTACATTACCCGAATGCCTGGGTGGTCAACTTCATACTGACATATTACTCATTCTTGCATTCTGAATAGTGTTTTGCTCGGCTAATATCGGGCAATCTCGCATAAAATGATCCATCGATCCACATTTAAAACAAGACTGGTCACGCAATCTGCAATCTCTAGAATGCCATTTACCACAATGCTTGCACTCAACTCTATTCTGTCGAACATTGCCAACACTAGCTATCGAAGTAGCTCGTGAACTCACAGGGGGTCAGTCTCGGTCTTGTCTAGAAAAGCCCGCAGTATCTCTGGATCGACTAGAATCATCTCTGAATTTCTTCAATGCTGAATGAAAAGTCTTACCCGATGATCTTTTCGGGAATCTCTAGCTTCAAAAATCAGCTTTTCTTTTCTCTTTCTCAAGCTCTTCAACTACAAGTACCACGAACTCTTTGATTTCAAGTATACGAACCAGCAATTTAATGTCTTCATTCAAACCATCTTCAAATCTTTTACACATGATAGCTTTAGTTGAAACACATTCACGGGCATATCGACTGAGTCTCACGAATTTTCACTCATATTATGTCACAATCATACGACCCTATTTTAATTCCAGAAATTCTTTGTGTTGCTGATATATTTCTTACGAAACTCAATCTGAAAAAATTCCCAGATCACTCGCTCTTTTAGAACTACCGATACTAGTGTATTCCGCTAGTGATATGTGGTGTCTCGTAGCAAGGATATAACACATTTTAAGCACTCATCCGGGGTACAAGATAACTCATCAAACACACAGATAGTATTATCAAGCCAGAATTCAGCTCGCTCAGCATCATCATCATCATCAGTAGCTCTGAATTCTTCAGCCCCGTGTTTTCTAATTTTATCAACAGGAGGCTTGTTAAATCTCATCAAATAAATCATCGAAGGTATCACAAGTATCGGAGATGGATTATTCGAGGGTGGAGGTTGTTGTGTGGCCTGGTTATTTCTAACATATTGAGTAAACCAATCATTCATTATTTGATAGAAGGCTTGTTTAGCCTTCCCCTCATGGCTACTCGAGATCGACCGAGATTCAACTGACGCTGTCCCATGCGCGGGAGCAAGCGCTACACTCTCGACATCATCAGCTACAGCTCTTTCGGGATCCATTTACTATAGAAAAACACATTTTAAATGTCAGAAGTCATCACAATATCGGTGTATATATTATGGCATGTATAGCTAGACTCACACACGGTACGTTAGTCTTAGAATTGACTAAACCATAGCTTTGATACAAATCAAATGTAACACCCCTAACCCGTATCCATCGTCAGATTAGGGTTATGAGGCGATACCGATCATATCACAGTTCATACCAATATGCGTTACATTTTACAATTCAGTAATATAACCACATCAATACTCATATCATTTTCAAATATCAAATCTTAAACTTCATATCATTCATTTGATAACATAATTAAAACATAATTCAGCATATATCAAACAAATTAAAATTTTAAGTATATAAATATATATATATAGAACATAAAACAGATCAACAATTTCATTAATTGAATATCAAACCCATTTTTTTATTATTATCATTTTCCTTATCTATTCGGTGAACTTAGTTCTTTTGCACCTATTAGTAAACTTACAAGTAACTAACAATCTTGTATAGTCATACACATGTACATACCAACCACAATATAAGCACACATAAATATATGTAATAACTAATAAGAACTCAACTAGCATATCATGAATAAATACCAAGGTACACATGTCCTTTCTCATCGATTTAAATTCCCTCATATGAATTTAAGTCCCAATATGTTTTATTTATCGTAACAAATAAATCAAGTGTCATTCATATCATTAAATTAGTCCGTAAGTATACATAAAATACGCACCATGCATAAGTCTTGATGTTTACCTAACTAACACATGATCTACATTAGCTCAATTAACAACCATTAAATACCATATGGCCGAATCACATAACAAGCTTCATAAACATCATACAATTTGGATACACTTTCGATAAAAACTCAGGCCAAGGTTAAACATATATAACATAGCCAATTCATCCATAACACCTCCGAATACAAGCACATAACACAACTTATAATCAGCCATGGCACACGACATAATAATCAAAATAGACTTAAACTATAATTTAACCAACACCGAACTCGAGCATAGAAATTAAGCCATTTTCGCATGGCTCCCATTAAAACACATATGAAAATACAATATTCCAAAACATAATCTAGCCTATACATGGCATAGGTTCGAAAGTTTGCTTATTAAAATATCGAAGACAGTATATAGTGTGATAAAGTTGGCTGACGATCCCCGAGTTCGTAACTCAAATACAAAAACTATAAAAATAGAAATGCACATATACACAGAGTAACCTTTTATAGCTTAGTAAGTCATAAGAAAATATCAACTCAATAATATATTCAACTCCTTAAAATTTAAACTAATCTAATTTACTATATCAATGTTTAATTTAATTTCAACTTATTCAATCCATAACCACACATGTTTAACATAACTATCACTTTGGCCGAATGCTTATAAGGTTCACAATTTACAAATTTTCATTCAAGTTTCAAAGCCAAATATCATTATACATTCAAATATACTTCCACACATTTACACAAGCTCACAAAACAAAATTTAACTTTATATACCAACATCACTCATTTAGCCGAATACACAAGATCAAATATAACATTACATATGTACATACCTATATGGCCAAATATACAAGATCAAACATAACATCACATATGTACATACCTATGTGGCCGAATATACAAGATCAAATATAGCATCACATATGTACATACCGTTGGGGCCTAATATACAAGATCAAATATAACATCACATATGTACTTACCTATGTGCCGAATATACAAGATCAAATATAACATCACATATGTACATACCTATGTGTCCGAATATACTTGGTCATTTAGCTCAGTTTACTTACTAAATTACCAACTCAACATGAAGTCTTATAGGCATAGGCTTAAAATAAATCACCAGCATAAAACCTGTTAGGCATAAGCCTGAATCACACTCCGGCACAAGGCCTGCTAAACTCAAAGTCTGATTTTATTCACCGGCAATAAGCCTGCTAGGCATAAAGCCCAATCAAATTCACCAGCACAAGGCTTGCTAGGCTCAAAGCCTGAATATCACTATTATAAAGTTGTCTCATACACAATTCATATAACAAAAACTCCATATATTCCATATAGTTCATACGGACTTTCAAATGTTGTAACTTAGTCGAATTAAACTCAAATACAGTATTTCTATGCGTAAACACATTCGGCTAGCTCTTTTATAAATCTACAAATTTCCAATCAGCATTTTAAACTAAGTTACATTCAAGATAAACGATGTTTAATTTCTTAAAGACTTACCTCGGATATCGACGAACAATGTAAATCGACTATTTGACTATTTTTGCTTTTTCCGATCCAAGTCTGATTTCTTTTGTTCTTGATGTATACAATTTCAAATTAATCTCATTTAAACACAATTTCATTCAATTTAATACAACAACACATAAATGGGAAAATTACCATTTTACCCCTAATATTTCATACTTTTACAAATTAGTCCTAATTGCATAAAACACAACATACACAAAATCTCACAACAACATAATTGGGCCGAATCTTCCTTATACTCATACTAGTCCATATAGTTCATCTATTTCACATTTTAGTCCCTAAATTTATTATTTTTACAATTTAGTCCTAATTACTCAAAATCATCAAAAAACTCCAATACAAAACATATTAATCCAAAACATATCTTTCATAATTTATCATCAAACATCACAAAACACAAACATTCATCAATGGCATAACTAAAAATATTCTCCAAAATCAGAAATTCGAGCATGGGTCAGATAGTATTCGAAGCAATGATCTAAAAAATATAAAAATTATCAAAAATCGAAACCAAACTAACCTTGAATTTGGATCAACAATGACCGAATATCGTGTGCTTTCTCTTTTTCTTTTCTTTTATTAGATTTGGTCAAATAATATGAACTATGCATGTTTTCTTTTTATGTTTAATTATATTATAACTTATAATGTTTTATTAAATTACTTTAATAACCTTTAATAACAAATATTTAACCATTATAAAACATGGCCACTACCGTCCATCTAATTAAATATGGTCAAATTGCCACTTAAATCCTCAACTTACAAAGCCATTAACAATTTGGCCCCTTATGCTGTTAACTATCAAGTTTTCAACTTACGCGATTAAGTCCTTTTATTAAATTAAGCACACAAACAATCAAATTTTCATACGAAACTTTCACTCATGCAAATTCACATATAATAAACACGAAAAATAATATTTAAATATTTTTCTGACTCGAATTCATGGTCTCGAAACCACTATTTTGATTAGGGTCTAAAATCAGACTGTTACAGTGCCTATATGGCATATTGGTTGTATGTTTTAATGATCATGTGAATTGGTCATGTTTGTAATAGCCCGGTCTAAACCATCACCGGAATAGTGGTTTCAGGACCATAAATTTGAGTCTGAAAAATATTTTAATATTATTTTCTGTGTTTATTTTATGTGAATTGATATTTGTCAAAGTTACGTATGAAAATTTGATCGTTTGTCTGTTTAATTTGCAAAAAGACCTAATCGTAGAAAATGTAAAAGTTGCATGCTATATGTTAAAAGTGCCTATTTGCAATAGCTTTTTAATTGTGAGGTCATTGTGTTGTAATTTGACCATGGTTAGTGGGATTGGTCATAAATGACCTTAAAATGGATGAATTACAATGTTTTAAACAAATATCAAAATTGGTATTTGTTAATTAATATGTGTTAAAACTAAATAAATATGAAAATAAGGCCGTTACCATCTTGTTTGGCTGCATATATCAAAGAAAAAGAAAGAAAAATTCAAGCTTAGGGTTTGACACTAACCTTGCTTGATTGAGGTATGTAATTAGTTCGGTTTTTGATAATTTCTACGTTTTTGTGATTGTTGCTTAGAAATCTATCAAGCCCATGTCTCAATTTTTGATTTTGTTGTTCATTCATGAAATTGTGAGCTTTGTGTTGTTAAATGATGAAAAATGAAGGATATGTGATAAATAAATATGTTTTGTCTTTGAATTTTTGATGAATTTAAGTAAATTGGGCTAAATTGTAAAAGTAAGATTTTGAGGGACTAAAATATGAAATAAATGAAATATATGGGCTTATATGAACTTCATGAAAATTCGGCTAAGCATGTGAAAAAGAATTTTCTGTATTTTGTGATTTTATGAATTAGGTACTAAAGTGTTAAAATGTGAAAATGTGAGGGCTAATTTGTAAAATGCCCTAAATATGTGTTTTTGGATTGATTTGAATGAATGTGAGTTTGAATAAGTCAAATTTGAATTTAAATATATCAAGAACAAAAGAAAACAAAATTAGATCGGGGAAAGTCGAAAGTCCTCGAGTAGTCGAATTTCGTTTGTTCAAATTCATATGAGGTAAGTCAATATACTAATAAACGTGTTTGAGTTGATTTATTTATGTTTATATAGCTTTGAATTGTGATGAATGGCTATAAAAGAGATGAATATGTGATATCCAGGAAAGTTTCAATAATGTGACAATGTCCGAAAAGTCTCATACGAACCATAGGAATAGTTAGGATACATATGTCATGACATAGGATTTTCGATATGTGATTTCATGTAAGACCACGTCTAGGACATTGGCATCGATTTGATATTTACGTGTAAGACCATGTCTTGGACATCGACGTCGTATTTGATTTCGTGTAAGACCCTGTCTGGGACAGTGGCATCAATATTTGATTACATGTAAGAACACGTCTAGGATGTTGGCATTGTACGAGCTTTCCGAGCTATCTGTGCATCCTATTTGATTTCAAATGCTTCAATGGGCATTTCGAGAAAATGAATGACTATGTGAACTTGTATCCAATTCAAGTACGTTTGAAATGTATATTAAGATTGAGAATGAAAGGTAAGCATATGAATTAATATGTGGACATATGAAATATGTATAAGTTATTTGAGAATGAGATGTGCATGTGTAGTTGAATTATGAACATTTCAGCTATATAAGAATCATAGATATGTGGTTAATTTTGTCATGAACTACATAAATGAAATGGTTTAGAAATGTGTTATGTGATTAGTTTATTTGTATATGGCTTACTAAGCTTTTCAAAGCTTACTTTGTGTGTGTTTTCAATTGTATTATACATATCGAAGCTACTGAAGGCTCGGAGATTGTCGAGGATCATTACCACACTATCAAACTTAATTTTGGTACCTTTTGAAAATGTATATATCAAAGTATGGCATGTATAGGCTAGAGAACTTTGAATGTGTTTTGAAATGTGTATATATAGTCATGTAAAATGGCTTGATTATGGATGAGATTATGAATAAAATTTGGAATATTTTTTGTGTTCAAAAATGGTATGTTTTGATGCATTCTTGTATGACCAAATGAAATGGTCAATTTTGGTAAGTCTCATGTTTGATTTGGGAAGTTAATATGATGTGGAATGCTATGAATTGAAATGGATTAATATGATATATGAATCATGTGTTTTTTATATAAAATTTGTACTTGAATTGGTATGTTTGAGCTAGATTTTTATATGGGAATGAATGGTGATATTATGGGTCAATTTGTGCATGATTTAGTATGTTTTTGGTTGCCTTTGGGACATGAAATGTGATTTATTTTATACTTGTAGGGATGACCCAAAATGGGTGGCAATTTGGCTTTGCAAATAGCCTATTTTTGTCCACACGGGCTGAGACACGGGCACGTGTGTCAGCCGTGTGCGACACACGGTTATGTTACATGGTCGTGTGTCCCCTAGGGTACCCTACAATTTAAAGTCAGTATACCCTACAGTTTTGAGACGACCTAGGCACATGGGCGTGTCTATTGTTCGTGTGTGGCACACGAGCTTGCACATAGGCGTGTGGTCGGACATGTGACCCAAGTCAGTAACCTCCTTAATTTTCACATGGCCTGGCACATGGGTGTGTCATGTGGCCGTATGGATAAGTCAGTATGTATGCCCTATTTTGCCACTGCCTAGACACACGAGCCTGTCTAATGCCGTGTAAAGCATGCGGCCTGTTCATATAGGCGTGTGACCTTTGTAACTTAGAAAAATATTTAAGTTTTGAAAAAAATTTAAATCTGCTCGGTTTAGTCCCCACCTTTTTCTAAAGCATGTTTAAGTCTCATTGACCTATGAAAGGGACTTTATGTTGATGTTTGACTATGATGCTATGATGTTTGTGAAATGAATGTGAAATGTTTCGATATGTCTGGTAATGCCTTTTAACACTAGTTCAGCGTTGGATATGGGTTAGGGCGTTAATTTGGTTGGTATCAGAGCTACAGTTTAGTCGATTCTAGGACTAACATAATGTATGTGAGTCTAGCTATACGTACCATATATATGAATTGCGATAGTGTGATGAATCCTGGCAATGAAAATGTGTTTTTAAATAGTAAATGGATCCCGAACGAGCCGTAGCTGACGATGTTGAAAGCAATGTGCCTACTCCCGCTCAAGGGACAGCGCTGTCTGATTTTAGACCAGCTATTAGTAGTCAGGAGGGAGAAGATAAGCAAGCCTTTTAGCAAATGATGAACGATTGATTCACCCAATATATCCAAACTAATCCGGCTGTGCCACAACCTTCACCCCCGTCTAATCCTCCGTAAGTACCTATCATGCCACAAGTGAATTCGATCCAGTTGAATAAGCCTCCGGTGGATAAAATTAGAAAATATAGGGCCGAAGAGTTCCGAGCTACTACTGATGATGATACTGAGAAAGCTGAATTCTAGTTAAAGATACGAGTGTTCGATGAACTGTCATGTACTCTAGAAGAATGCCTTAAATGTGCCGTTTCACTTTTGAGAGGTACGACATGTCATTGGTGGAAGACATTGATATTTGTGGTTATGAGAGAACGAGTCACTTGAGATTTCTTCTAAGCTGAATTCTGAAAGAAATACATCAGTCAGAGATTCATTGATCAAAAACATAAAGAGTTTCTTGATTTGAAACAAGGTCGTATGTCTGTTACAGAATACGAGTGAGGATTTGTGAGACTGAGCCAATACGCAAGGGAATGTGTCTCGACTGAAGCAATTATGTGCAAGAGATTCGAAGATGGCTTAAATAAAGACATCCATTTGATAGTTGGAATCCTGGAAATAAAAGAATTTGTAATGCTTGTTGAACGAGCGTGTAAAGCTGAAGAACTCAGGAAAGAGAAAAGAAAAGCCGACTTAGAAGCTGAAGATGTGAGAAAGAGATCCACAAATAAATCATTTCAGTTAGGATCAAAGAAGTTTTGTGATGTTATAGCCGTTCAAAGGCTAATGTGGGACATTCGAGTAGAGATCATACCAGATCGCATTGGAATTTCAAAGCTCGAGCTACTTCTATTGCAAGTGTTGAAAATGTCAGATTGGAACAACCTGAGTGTAAACATTGTGGTAAAAGACATCCTGACAATTGTAGATTGTATGATTGAGCTTGTTTCAAATGTAAATCTTTAGATCACTTTATTCGTGATTGTCCTGAGTCTATTGAGCAAGAGATTGTGCAAAATTTGAGACAAGGTAACACCTCAACTCGAGGTAGACCACCCAGGAATGTGGGAAATGTGAGTGGTAGTCAAAGAGCAACTAAAGATACCATCATACGATTCGAGGCTAGAGCGCCTGCCAGAGCCTACGCCATTTGAGCTCGTAAGGAAGCTTCGTCTCCAAATGTTATAACTGGTACTTTTACTCTCTACGATACTTCTATGATTGCATTGATAGATCCCGAGTCAACGCATTCTTATATATACATGAATTTAGTGAGCAGTAAGACTTTGCCTGTAGACTCCACTGAATTTGTGATTAGAGTATCGAACCCCTTAAGTAAAAGTATTTTAGTTGACAAGGTATGCAAGAATTGTCCGTTAATGTTTCGAGACATTTTTTTTCCGGTCGATCTAATGTTATTGCCATTTAATAAGTTTGATATAATTCTGGGTATGGATTGATTAACTTTGCATGATGCTATTGTGAACTGCAAGCAGAAAACTATTGACTTGAGATGCAAGAATGATGAAATAATTCGAATTGAATCTAGTGATTTGAATGGGTTACCAGCTATGATTTCATCAATGAAAGCTCAGAATTATGAGAAAAGGGGTTGTAAAGCCTATTTTTCCAATGTGATTGATTTGAAGGTAACAGAAAATAAAGTTGAATCAATGCATGTTGTCTGTGAATTTCCTGATATGTTTCCTAAAGAACTTCTGGGATTACCTCCAATACGAGAAGTTGAATATTGCATTGAGTTAGTACTAGAACTACTCTGATTTCGATAGCTCTGTATAGAATGGCTTTGAATAAGTTAAAAGAATTAAAGTCTCAGTTGCAAGAGTTGACCGATAGAGGATTTGCAAGACTGAGTTTCTCACCTTAGGGTGCTCCTGTTCTGTTTGTGAAAAAGAAAGATGGCACGATGAGAAAGTGTATTGATTATCTTCAGTTGAACAAAGTAACTATCAAGAATAAATATCCTCTGCCCAGAATTGACAATTTGTTTGATCAGTTGAATGGAGCTACTGTGTTTTCAAAGATAGATATGAGATCAGGATATTATCAGTTACGAGTAAAAGATTCAGACATTCTGAAAACTGCATTCAGAACGAGGTATGAACACTATGAGTTTTTAGTTATGCCTTTCAGATTAACGATTGTACCTGCTATTTTTATGGATTTGATGAACAAAATTTTCAGCCATTTTTAGATCATTTTTTTGTCGTATTCATTGATGACATATTGATATATTCACGTTATGAAACCGAGCATGCTGAACATTTGAGAATAGTGCTACAGACTTTGCGTGATAAATAGTTGTATGCAAAGTTTAGCAAATGTAAGTTCTGGTTACGCAAAGTTGGCTTTTTGGGACATATTGTATCAGTATCTGGTATCCGCGTTGATCCGAGCAAGGTTTCAGCTATTTTGGATTGGAAGCCTCCGAGAAATGTTTCTAAAGTCGCAGTTTTCTGAGACTTGCTAGTTATTACCAACGATTCGTAAAAGGCTTTCCAATAATTGCGACTCCGTTGACAAAATTGCTTCAGAAAGATGTGAAATTTGAATGGTCTGAAAAGTGTCAGAAAAGCTTTGATCAATTGAAAGCTTTATTAACAGAAGCTCCGGTATTAGTACAACCAGAATCGGGTAAAGAATTTGTAATATATAGTGATGCATCATTGAATGGTCTGTGCTGTGTTTTAATGCAGGAAGGCAAAGTCATAGCTTATGCCTTGAGACAGTTAAAGCCGCATGAAAAGAATTATCTGACTCACGATCTAGAATTGGCGGCTATTGTATTCGCTTTGAAGATTTGGCGTTACTATCTGTTCGGTGAGAAATGTCACGTTTATTTCAATCACAAAAGCTTGAAATATCTGATGACTCAGAAATATTTAAATTATGACAGAGAAGATGGCTAGAGTTGTTGAAGGACTATGAACTTGTTATTCATTATCATCTAGGAAAAGCAAATATTGTTGCTGATGCTTTAAGTCAGAAATCATTGTTTGCATTGCGTGCGATGAATGCTTATTTAGTTTTGTCCGGTGATGGCTCGATTTTGGCTGAGTTGAAAGCGAGACCATTATTTATGCAGCAGATTATTAAAGCTCAAAAAGTTGATAATGAGATAATAGCAAAACGAGCTCAATGTGAATTGAATTCTGATTTTGAATATCGAATTGATAATGATGACTGTTTGAGATTTCGAGGTCGGATTTGTGTTCCGAGAAATTTAGAGTTTATTCAGATGATTTTGAATAAAGCTAATAACAGTCGTTTATCTATACATCCGGGTAGTACGAAAATATATAATGATTTGAAACAGTATTACTGGTGGTTTGGAATGAAAAGAGATATCACTGACTTTGTTTCGAAATGTTTGATCTATTAGCAAGTTAAAGCTGAACATCAGGTTCCATCTGGTTTGTTACAGCCGATTATGGTTTCCGAATGGAAATGGGATAGAGTGACAATGGATTTTGTTTCGAGTTTACCCCTATCTCCAAGAAAGAAAGATGTGATCTGGGTTGTGGTTGAGCGATTGACAAAATCAGCTCATTTTATTCCGTTACGATCTGATTACTCACTTGATAAATGAGTTGAGTTATACATTTCTGATATTGTGAGATTGCATGGGGTGTGATCGTCTTTTGTGTGAAATAGAGACTCAAGATTCACTTCGCGACTCTAGAAGAAACTGCAAGAGGCTTTAGGTACAAAATTACACTTCAGTACTGCTTTTCACCCGTAGATGGATGGTCATTCCAAGCGGATTATTCAGATTCTCGAGGATATGCAGAGATGTTGCACTCTTGAGTTTGAAGGTACGTGGGAACAGTATTTTTCATTAATTGAATTCGCATACAATAATAGTTTTCAATCGAGCATCAAAATGGCACCATACAAAGCCTTATATGGTAGAAAATGTTGTACACCTTTGTATTGGTCAGAGCTCATTGAAAATAAAATACACGGGATCGAATTGATAAAAGAAACTGAACAGAAAGTGAAAATAATCTGAGAAAGTCTGAAAGCAGCTTCCGATCATCAGAAATCATATACAGATTTGAAAAGAAAAGACATTGAATTTGAGATTGGCGACAAAGTCTTTCTAAAAGTGTCTCCATGGAGAAAAGTACTTCGATTTGGTAGAAAAGGCAAATTGAGTCTGAGATTCATCAAGCCGTATGAGATTATCGAGCGTATCGGGCCAGTTGCTTATCAATTGTTGTTGCCTCCTAAGTTAGAAAAGATACATAATGTATTTCACGTATCAATGCTTCGACGAAACAGATCAGATCCCTCGTATGCAATTTTCCCATCTGAGATAAAAATTTAGCCCGATATGACTTATGAAGAGAAATCGATCTGTATTTTAGCTCGTGAGGTTAAAGAATTGAGAAATCAAAAAATTTAGTTAGTAAAAGTAATGTGGCATCGACACGGTGTTGAAGAGGCTACGTGGGAGCCTGAAGATGCTATGAGACAACAATATCCGAATCTATTCAACGGTAAGATTTTCGAGGATGAGAATCCTTAAGAGGGGACAGTCGTAACGGCTCGATCTAGAACCTAGTCGGAATAGTGGTTTTGGAACCACAAATTTGAGTTAAAAAATATTTTAATATTACTTTCTATGCTTATAATATGTGAATTGATATTTGTGAAAGTTACGTGTGAAAATTTGATCGTTTGTATGTTTAATTTGCAAAAAGAACCTAATAGCAGAAAATGTAAAAGTTGTATGCTATATGTTAAAAGTGTCTATTTGCTATGGCTTTTTAATTGTAAGGTTCCTATGTTGTAATTTGACCATGGTTAGTGGGATTGGTCATAAATGACCTTAAAATGGATGAATTATAATGTTTTAAACAAAGGGCAAAATTGGTATTTGTTAATTAATATGTGTTAAAACTAAATAAACATGAAAATAAGGACATTATCATCTTGTTTGGCCGAATATACCAAAGAAAAAGAAAGAAAAATTCAAGCTTAGGGTTCGACACTCACTTTGCTTGATTGAGGTATGTAATTAGCTTAGTTTTTCATAATTTCTATGTTTTTGTGATTGTTGCTTGGAAATCTATCAAGCCCATGTCTCAATTTTTTATTTTGTTGAGGATTTTGAGTTGAGTCATTGATGAAATTGTGAGCTTTGTGCTGTTAAAGATGAAAATGAAAGATATGTGATAGATAAATATGTTTTGTCTTTGAATTTTTGATGAATTTGAGTAAATTGGGCTAAAATGTAAAAATTAGATTTTGAGGGACTAAAATGTAAAATAAATGAAATATATGGGCTTATATGAACTTCATGAAAATTCATCTAAGCATGTGAAAAAGGAAATTTTGTGTATTTTGTGATTTTATGAATTAAGGACTAAAGTGTTAAAATGTGAAAATGTGAGGGCTAATTTGTAAAATTTCATAGATATGTGTTTATGGATTGATTTGAATGAATGTGAGTTTGAATAAGTCAAATTTGAAATTATATAGATTAAGAACAAAAGAAAACAAAATTAGATCGGGGAAAGTCGAAAGCCTTTGAGTAGTCGAATTCCGTTCGTTTAAATCTGTACGAGGTAAGCCAATATACTAATAAACCTGTTTGAGTTGATTTATTTATGTTTATATGACATTTAATTGTGATGAATGGCTATATAAGAGCTTAATATGTGATATTTGATAAAGTTTTGATAATGTGACGACGTCCAAAAAGTCTAGTACGAACCATAGGAATACTTAGGATACATATGTCATGACATAGGATTTCCGATATGTGATTTCGTGTAAGACCACGTCTGGGACATTGGCATCGATTTGAGATTTACGTGTAAGACTATGTCTTGGACATTGGCATCGTATTTGATTTCGTGTAAGGCCCTGTCCGGGACAGTGGCATCGATATTTGATTATATGTAAGACCACATCTGGGACGTTGGCATTGTACGAGCTTTCTGATCTATCCGCGTATCCTATTTGATTCTGAACGATTCAATAGGTATTTCGAGAAAATGAATGACTATGTGAACTTGTATCCGATTCAGGTACATCTGAAATGTATATTAAGATTGAGAATGAAAGGTAAGCTTATGAATATATATGCGGACATATGAAATATGTATGAGTTATTTGAGAATGAGATATGCATATGTAGTTGAATTATGAACATTTGAGCTATATAAGAATCATAGATATGTGGTTATATTTTTTCATGAACAACATGAATGAAATGGTTTAGAAATGTGTTATGTGATAAGTTTATTAGTATATGGCTTACTAAGCTTTTGAAAGCTTACTTTGTGAGTGTTTTCAATTGTATTATACATATCAAAACTACCGGAGGCTCGGGGATTGTCGAGGATGATCACCACACTATCAAACTTAATTTTGGTACCTTTCAAAAATGTATATATCTAAGGATGGCAGGTATAGGCTAGAGAACATTGAATGTGTCTTGAAATGTGTATATCTAGTCATGTAATATGGCTGGATTTGGATGAGATTATGAATGAATTTTGGTATATGTTTTGTGTTCAAAAATGTTATGTTTTGATGCATTCTGGTATGACCAAATGAAATGGTCAATTTTGGTAAGTCTCATGTTTGATATGGGAAGTTAATATGATGTGAAATGCTATTAATTGAAATGGATTAATATGATATATGAATCATGTGCTTTTGATATAAAATTTGTACTTGAATTGGTATGTTTGAGTTAGATTTTATACGGGAATGAATGATGATATTATGGGTCAAATTGTGCATGATTTAGTATGTTTTTTGATACCTTTGGGACATGAAATGTGCTTTGTTTTATACTTGTAGGGATGACCCAAAATGGGTGGCAATTTGGCTTTGCAAATAGCCTATTTTTGTCCACACGGGCAGAGACACGGGCGTGTGTCTCAGCTATGTGCGACACACGATTATGTTACATGGTCATGTGTCCCCTGGGGTACCCTACGATTTAAAGTTAGTATACCCTACAGTTTTGAGACAGCCTAGACACACGGGCGTGTCTATTGGTCGTGTATGGCACATGGGCATGTGGTCAGCTGTGTGACCCAAGTCAGTAGCCTCCCTAATTTTCACAAGGCCTAGCACATGGGCGTGTCATGTGGCCATGTGGACAAGTCAATATGTATGCCCTATTTTGCCACGGTCTAGACACACGGGAGTGTCTAATGCCGTGTAAGGCACATGGCCTATTCACACGGGCGTGTGACCTTTGTAACTTAGTAAAATGTTTAAGTTTTGAAAAAAATTTGTATCTGCTTGGTTTAGTCCTGACCTCTTTCTAAATCATGTTTAAGGTCTCGTTGACCTAAGAAAGGGACTTTATGTTGATGTTTGACTATGATGCTATGATGTTTGTGAAATGAATGTGAAATGTTCCGATATGTCTGGTAATGCCTTTTAACCCTAGTCCGACATCAGATACGGGTTAGGGGTGTTACAATTTTTATGCATGTTTTGGGTAGGTTTTGATGCCTTAGTCTTATGTATAAATGTGTTAAGGTTCATGCTTTGAATGGGTGAAAGAAATGACTTGATTTTGGCCAATTTCTTTTCCGCACTGGCTAAGACACGAGCATGTCTCTCAGCCATGTATGACACAGGCCCATGCGACACGGCCGTGTGTCTCCTGTAGGTTTTAAAGATTGCTACAGAGGCACGGACGTGGGCTGGGACACAGTTGTGTGTCCCTATTTTGAATGTTGTATGGCTTGAGAGACGGGCGTGTGTCTCAGTCGTGTGAGTCACATGGCCGTGTGACGCTTTCAATTAGAATTTTTCTAACTTTCTCCTCATTGTTTCAAATATTTTTTATTTAGTTGCAAATCATTTCTAAAGCGTTTCTAAGGCGCTCAAATAAGAGTGATATGTATGTATATGATTGAGTTATGTTATAATTATGTTAATGTTTGGAAATGTATGTTTTACATTTTTTTATAGTAAGGCTCCGTTACCCTATTCCAGCGACGGATACAGGTTAGGGGGTGTTACATTTAGTGGTGTCAGAGCTATGGTTTAGTCAATTCTCGGACTGAATGTAGCATGTGCAAGTCTAGAAATACATGCCATTATATAACCTGGGATAGTGTGATAACTCCTGACTTGATTTGAATTATGCTTTCATATAGATAATCTCATCCAACCGAGCCGATTGCGATGAGGCTAAAAGTAACGTGCAAGCCTTCGTTCATGAAGTAGCATTGAGTGAAAATAAGCTCATATCTGAGGGCGAAGGAGGAGAGGCTAAAGAAGCCTTCTTTCGGATGATGAATGAGTGGTTTACCGAGTTCATATAAATGAACCCAAAATCAACGACCTCTACCCCCACCTATTCCCTATCTACTCCCCGCAGTTCCTCAGGGTTTGGAACCAATATGATTGAGTAAGCTTTTAGCTGATAAAATCTGTAAATATGGGGTTAAAGAGTTTAGAGCTACGTCTGAAGATGATTCGAAGAGAGCTGAGTTCTGGTTAGAAAACACGATCAGGGTTTTCGATGAGTTATCTTTTACACCTATAGAGTGCGTGAAATGTGATGTTTCCTTATTGAAAGACTCAGCCTATCTGAGTACAAAGAATTTCTCGAGCTTAAACAAGGCTGGATGTCAGTATCTGAGTATGAGAGGGAATCTATTTGATTGAGCAAGTTTGCTCGAGAATGTATACCGACCGAGATTACTATGTGTAAACGGTTTGAAGACAATTTAAATGAAGATATTAAGTTGTTGGTCGGGATTCTAGAATTGAATGAATTTGTTGTTCTAGTCAACTGAGCACACAAAGCTGAAGAATTGAGTAAAGCTAAAAGAAAAGATGATTTTAAGGCTCGTGATTCGGGTAAGAGATTGACTGGGAAATCATATCAATCGTCGTCGAATAAATCAAAAGAATATCATAATCGTTCATCAGCTTCAGTGGGTTACTCTGGTAGAGATCAAGGAAAACAACCTGCAGCTTCAAAACCTTAGGCTAGGTCTGTAGCGAGCATAGACAGTGTGAAGATTAACAAACTTGAATGTCAACAATGTGGACGTTGATACTTTGGTGAGTGCAAGATGAAAGATGAGGCATGTTTTAACGTGGTTCGTATGAACATTTTATCTGAGATTGCCTAGAGAGGTTCGAAAAAGAAAAGGCTTAGATTGTTATTTCAGCTATGTCAGCACAGAAATATGTTAGGAAAGGATGTGACACATATCTTGCTTACATATTTGATTCCAGAGTTTCTGAGTTGAAGCTAGAATAAGTTCCAGTAATATGTGAATATTCAGATATGTTTCCAGAGGAGTTACTCGGGTTACCATAGACCAGAGAGGTTGAGTTTGCTATCGAGTTAGTGCCAGAAACATCCTGGATATCGATAGAGGCTTACTGATTAACACCTACAGAGTTGAAAGAGTTGAAAGTGCAGTTGCAAGAGTTGACAGATAGAGATTTTGCTCGACCCAGTTTTTCTCCTTGGGGTGCTCCAGTATTATTTGTTAAGAAAAAGGACGGATCCATGTGATTATGTATTAACTATTGACAACTCAACAAAGTTATGATTAAGAATAAGTATCCATCCTGTTTGATCAGTTGAAAGGTGCAACAATGTTCTCAAAGATTGATCTTCGATCTGGTTATTATTAGTTTTGAGTTAAAGACTTAGATGTGTCAAAAACTGAGTCCAGAACCAGGTACGAACATTATGAATTTCTTGTGCTGCCATTTGGTTTGACGAATGCACTTGCAGTATTTATGGATTTGATGAACAAAATTTTTAGATTGTATTTAAAAAAAATCGTGGTGGTATTCATTGATGATATTTTAATCTATTCACGAGATAAGATGGAACATGTTTACGCGAAAAGAAATTGTTCACTAAGTTTAGCAAATGTGAGTTCTAGCTTCGAGAAGTCAAATTTCTAGGACATGTTGTATCGACTCCAACCAATGGCATTAGAGTTGATCGAGCAAAATTTCAAATGTGGTAGATTGGAAGCCTCCGAGAAACGTGTCTGAGGTTAGAAGTTTTCTAGGTTTAACCAGATATTATAGAAGATTCTTCAAGGGATTCTCGATGGTTTTTGCACCATTGACAACACTATTACAAAAAGATGTTAAGCTTGAGTGGTCTGAGAAATGTCAGCAAAGCTTCAATCAATTAAAAGCAGTGTTAACTGAGGCACCAATGTCATATTTGTAACAGCCCATTTTTGGGTCAAATCACAACTGTGGTTTTGGAACCACAAATCTGAAGTAGAAATGTTAATTTTATTGTAAATTTAAGGTATATAGAATGATTGAATGATTGTGTGAAAATTTCGTTAAGAAATTTTATCGATAAAGTGTCCAATTTGACTAATAAGATTAAATTGCAATAGGTGCAAAATATGTGTTCTAGAAGCTAGAGGTGTCTAATTTCATTGAAATTTTAGATGTCCTTAAATGATAATTAGACCATTATACTTTAAGTTGGACAAAAATGGACATGGTTAGGTGAAATTTCGAAGTTTGGTATTAAGGGTATTTTGGTCATTTGGTTAATAAAGACAAAATAAATCAAATAAAAGTTTCCATCTTCTTCAATTTAGTCCCCTTAGCCGAAAATTGAAGAGTCTACATAGCTAGGGTTTCAGCCAAGCTTCGAAGCTCAATTAGAAGTCCGTCTTTGTCCCGTTTTTTAATGATTTTTATGTTCTTGAAGTTGTCTCAACCTAATCTAGCTATTTCAATGACTAATTTGAAAGAAAATCAAAGTATAAAATTTTACCCATGTTGAATATTTGTGTATTTTGATGTTTAATGGTAGAAAATGCATGTTTGGTATTAGATAAACAACATTTACCAAGTGATTTTTGATAAAAATGTCAAATAGGGACCTATTTGTAAAAGTTCCAAAATGTGTGTAAAAACTGAATAAATGAAAATTATGGGCTGTTATGAGCATGAAATGGGTTTGGCTAGGGTTGGGTGTGATGAAATTGAATGAAAATCATCTTACGAGCCTAGGGACTAAAATGTAAAAAGTTGAAAAGTTAGGAGAAAAAGTAATTTTTTTCATAAGGTGTTTTGGGGATTAAATTGAATAATATGATGATTGAATGAGTTAAATTTGATATTATAGATCAAGAAAGAAGAGGTTCTGACCTAGACCGAGGAAGGAACAAGGTTGTGGACTATATCAAACTATTAGCCATTTTTTATCGAGGTAAGTTCGTATGTTAAAAATAAGCTTTAGGATAATTGTACTTAAATGCTTTAATATTGCATGAATTGTATGTTTAAGTATGTGAATGAGTATAATTCTATGAACGAGTTCGACAATGATTCGGCAAGTGAGAAGTCCTGTTAAACCTTAGGAATAGATTAGGATACAAGTGACATGTCACTAGGGTCATTATTTGTTATGTGATTATATGATCCGGGTACTGGTTTTGTACGTCTTATCGGTCGCTGAGTATACCGGCATATGTTGCGGATACTTGACAGCTTGTGTGAGCAACACCGCGTAGCTATGTGTTGACTAACAACTTGTGTGAGCAGACCCGTCGATAGCTCGAAAGCGAGTGATTATGTGATATGAGATTGAGGTATCATTGGCTACGTCTGTGGCACTTAATGTGGAAGAATCCCAGGTATCCGACATTATTATTCCGAGTGGTTCACGAGTATGTCAAAGATGAGAAAATGTGTAAATTCATTTCGAGATAGTTCAGGTATGTACATAAATCCCATGTTTATTAAATGCTTGGAAACGATGAATATGAGGTAAGTTTAGCAGCAAAATTTTCTAAGTTTTGTAAAAAATTCTAAAGTTCTCGGTTTAGTCCCGAACTGCTCCCAAAGCATGTTTAGGGCCTTGTAGGCTCGTATTAGGGACTTTATGATTAATTGCAAATGGTTTTAATTTGGACGCAAAATTTATGGCTCGAAATTGTATGAGTTTTTGTGCAGTAAGTCCAGTAATGCATCAGACCCTATTCTAGCGTTGAATACGGGTAAAGGGTATTACAAGTTTAGCTAAAGTCAGTTAAAGAATTCATTATTTATAGTAATGCATCATTAAATAGTTTGGCAGTTAAAGAATTCATTATTTATAGTAATGCATCATTAAATAGTTTGGGTTGTGTTTTGATGCAGGAGGGAAAAGTGATAGCGTATGCTTTTAGATAATTGAAATCTCACAAAAAGAATTATCCGACGCACGATTTAAAACTTGCAGCGATTGTGTTTGCTTTGAAAATTTTGCAGGGAAAAATGTCATATCTTCATGGATCATAAAAGTCTAAAGTACTTAATGTCGCAAAAAGATTTGAATTTGAGACAACGCAGATGGCTCAAGTTTTTAAAAGACTATGATTTGATCATTGATTATTATCCGGGAAAGGCTAACGTTGTTGCTGATGCTTTGAGGAGATAATCTCTGTTTGCTTTGCGAGCTTTGAACAGATGATTGATGTTGATTGATGATAGTTCTATTTTAGCTGAGTTGAAAGCTAGACCGATGTTTTTGCAACAAATTTACGAATCTCAGAAATGCGATGATGTGTTGATAGCTAAACGAAAATGGATTGAGACAACTCTTGATTGAGACTTTCAGATTAGGTCGATGATAGTTTTTATTTTAAAGGAAGAATTTTCCTTCTGAGAAATTCTGATTTCGTTCAGAAGATTTTATAGGAAGCTCATAATAGTAGTTTGTTTGTACATCCTGGTAGCAATGAAATTTACGGTGATTTGAAACAAATGTACTAGTGGCTAGGTATGAAACGTGAGATATCAGTCTTCGTATCGAGATGTTTATTTTGTTAGCAAGTTAAAGCTGAACTTCAGGTACATTCTGGTTTGCTACAGCTAGTGATGATTCCAGAGTGGAAATGGGAATTTGTCACAATGGATTTCGTATTGGGAATGCCTCTATATCCGAGAAAGAAATATGTTGTTTGGGTCATTGTTGATCGTTTACTGATTATTCACTCGAGAGATTAGCAGAGTTATATGTTGCTGAGATTGTCAAATTGCACGGGGTACCAGTTTCTATTATTTCTGATAGGGATCCGTAGTTTATATCTCAATTCTAGAGCAAGTTACATAAGGCTCTAAGTACTCGTTTGCATTTTAGCACCGCATTTCATCGATAGACTGATGATCAATCCGAACGAGTGATTCAGATACTCGAAGATATGCTTCAATGCTATGTTTTAGAGGTCAAAGATAACTGGGAGATATTCCTAGCATTAGTTGAATTTGCATACAACAACAGTCATCAATCGAGCATAAATATGGCACCTTACGAAGCTTTGTATGGTTGAAAGTGTAGAAATCCATGGTATTGGATTGAGCTCAGTGAGAAAAAGCTTCACGGGGTTGATTTGATACGAGAAACTGAAGAAAAGGTTAAAGTAATTTGAGAAGTTTGAAAGAAGCTTTAGATCGATAGAAATCTTATGCGGATTTAAAAAGAAAAGATATTGAATTTCAAATCGGCGACAAAGTTTTTTTAAAGGTATTGCCCTGGAAGAAAGTTATTCGATTCAGTCGTAAAGGAAAGATAAGTTTGCGGTTTATTAGGCCGTATGAGATTATTGAAAGGATCTAGCCAGTAGCATACAGATTAGTTTTATCATCAGAATTAGAAAAGATCCACAATGTTTTTCACGTGTCGATGTTACAACGGTATTGATCAGATCCATCACATGTGATTTCACTTGTTGACGTTGAGATTTAGCCAGATATAACGTATAGTGAAGAACCGATTAGAATTTTAGCTCGAGAGGTTAAAGAATTGAGAAATAAAAACATAGCTTTAGTGAAAGTACTTTGGCAACGACAAGGTATAGAAGAAGCTACCTGGGAACCAGAAGAAGCTATGAAAGTGCAATACCCAAACCTCATTTCTAGTAAGATTTCCGAGGATGAAAATTCATTTATGGGGGCGAGAGTTGTAACAGCCTATTTTCGAGAAAATTTAGAATAATAATTTTGAGACCACAAATCTGACTAGTAAATATTTATTTTGTTATTATTTTAATGTCACGGTATGTTATAAGTGTCGTATAAAAATATTGTCAAGAAATTTTGTTGTTTACATGTTTAATTTGGTGAAAAGGACTAAATCGTAACAGGTGAAAAATAAAGTTCTAGTAGCTAAAGGTATCAAATATCTATGAAACTCTAAATTTAAAGGACTTAAATGGTAAATAGACCATTCATATAGTTAGTGGACATTCATGGATTGGTTTTATTGAAATTATTAAAGTTTTTAAAGGTTATTATGATAATTAGGTAATTGAGGTTAAAATTAACAAAACAAATTCTTTTTTTTTTTTCATTCGTCTTCCTCCCCCACCGATTTTGAAGACTAAGAACACCATTTTAGGGTTCAAAGCATTCGACCAACTCTTTAGCTTGCATGCAAGTGAAATTTGTCTCATTTTTAATGATTTTTATGTTTTCAGAATCGTTGTAGCTTAATCTAGCTAGAGCAAGGACTAATATGCAAAACTGTTAAAGGTTTAGGGTTTTGCTATGAATTTTCTTGCATGATTTATGAAGTTTGATGAATGATTATGAGTCATTGTTGTTAAATAAACAACTTTTGTAAAGTAATTTTTTGATAAAATTATCATTTAGGGACTTATTTGTAAAAGTAGTAAAATACCATGATAAATTTATGAAATAATGATTTGTATGGGTTGGTATGAGTCCCTAGGTAAATCGACTAGCATGAAATGTGGATGAATTTGCATAAATGTTAATTTACGAGCTTAAGGACTAAATTGTAAAGAAGTTAAAATTTAAGGACAAAAACATAATTTTGCAGAAGTATGAATTTTGGACTAAATTGATTAGAATGAGTAGTAAATGAACTAAATTTTCTTATTTAGATCAAGATAAACCTCGTACGGATCTAAATCGAGGAAAAGCTAAAGCCTCGGATTAGTGATCTTGTTCTTGCGTCTTTGTAATCGAGGTAAGTTTGTATGTTTAAATAATGTTTAATGTTATTTTGATGTATATGTTATTGTGCTATTTATTATGTTATGAAATGATGGAAATCCAATGACTTAACGACGATTATCGAGCCCCATCTAAACCTTAGGAATACATAGGATACAAATGACAGGTCATTAAGGTTACCATGTTTCAGGTGTTGGTCCTGAATGTCCTACCGATGGTTGAGTTCCGACATTTGTTGCGGATACTCATCAGCTTGTCTGAGCGGTATCATGTAGCTACATTCTGACTATCAGCTTGTGTGAACAGACCCATTTATGGCTCGAGTGAGCAATGATGTAAAGGAACAGGAAAGGAATGGTTTCGACCATATGTTTAGCACACTTTGTGTGAGCTTCCCCCGTATCCGATATTATTCTAAACTGGCATGAAAATGGAAGGAACGGTAAGTGTTCTTATGACAATGTTATGAACTTATGAAAAGGTATAAATTTATAATAATCAAAGTATGTATAACTATACTTATTGAAAGTATGAATTATGTTGTACAAAGTTCATGAAATCTATCTTACCATGTGATGATTTTGTTAAGTTATGTATTAAAGCACTAACTTGTGTTGTTGATGATGCTTAGGCTTGTTTCAAGCTCATGTAGGATTGATTCATGTTTAATTTATAAGGTTTTTCATTGAAATGGTAAGCTATGTTCATGATTTACAAACTTACTAAGCATTATGTGCTTACGTAGTTTTCTTTCCTATGTCTTATAGATTATCGGAAGCTCGATCAGTTTGGAAGCTCGTCGGAGACCTATCACACTATCTAGTAATTATATCAGTAGATTTTGATGTTTTGGTCAATGTTATAACGGCATGTATAGGTAGACTTGTGTCTAATGTCTAGTTGATGTTTATGGCATGTAAATGTTGCTTTGAATTTATGGTACTTATGGTACTTTGAAGCCTTGATAGTTGGTGTTTATATGGCTAAGTTGATATATGTTTTGAATGACCAATTTGGCATGTGATGATGCAATTTGGAATGTGGTAAATTGTGGTATGAATTGGTATGAAAATAAGTAGATGTATATGATTGACATGTGGTCAAATAGGCATATGTTTAGATATGTTTTATGGATTGTGATTTAGGTGCCTATATGGCATATTGGTTGTATGGTTTAATGATCTTGTGAATTGGTCATTTTTATGCATGTTTTGGGTAGGTTTTGATGCCTTGATCTTATGTTTAAATGTGTTTAGGTTCATGCTTTGAATGGGTGAAAGATATGGCTTGATTTTGGGCCCGTTTCTTCTTCTCACGGCCTAAGATACGAGTCTATGTCCCCTGTAGGATTTAAAGATTGCAAGTCAGGAAGTTACACGGTCTGACACAGGGGCATGTGAGGTCATTTCAAAAGTTACACTGCCTGGCACACGAGCATATGGCTTGGCCGTGTGACCCAAGTCAGAGAGTTACATGAGCATATGGTACACTTGTTTTTAGACTCCCCCTGATGGCAACATTAGATTACATCTTTGAGTCGACGCATTCCAATCTTGTGTAGTAGTCTTTCAAATGTTGAAGTTGGTAATGCCTTAGTAAAAAGATCTGCTAAATTCTCACAAGAACGAATTTTTTGAACATTTATATCACCTCTTTTCTCAAGATCATGGGTGAAGAATAATTTTGGTGAAATATGTTTCGTTCTGTCACCATTGATATAGCCACCCTTCAATTAAGTTATACATGCTGCATTATCTTCGTATAAGATAGTTGGCATCTTTTCCTGTAAAGGCAAATTACATACCTTCTAGATATGTTGGGTTAATAACCTTAGCCAAACACACTTTCGACTTACCTCATGCATTGCAATTATTTTTGCATGATTTGAAGAAGCAACAGCTAATGTTTGCTTTGTTGAACGCCGTGATATGACAGTATCCCCACAAGTAAATAAATATCCTATTTGAGATTGACCTTTATGTGGATCCGACAAGTATCTAGCATCAGCATAGCCAACTAATAGAGATTTTGAATTATTTGAATAAAATAACCCCATATCAATAGTCCTTCTGAGATATCTAAATACATGTTTAATTGCATTCCAATGTCTACGTGTTGGAAAAGAACTGAATCTTGCTAACAAGTTTACAACGAAAGCTATATCAGGTCTTGTGTTGTTTCCAATATACATCAATGCCCCTATGGCACTTAAATATGGTACTTCAGGACCGAAAAACTCTTCACCATCCTCGTAAGGACGAAATTGATCTTTATTCACATCTAATGATCATACAATCATCGGAGTACTTAATGGGTGTGCTTTAGCCATGTAAAATTTCTTTAATATCTTTTCCGTATAAGTTGATTGATGAACATGAATTCCATCTTTTAAATGCTTGATCTTTCATCTCAAATTCTTTCTTTAAACAATTTACTGTATTTTGGAGCTCTTCAAGAGTTCCAATAATATTTAGATCATCAACATAAACAGCAATTATCACAAAATTTGATCCAAACATTTTTATAAAGACACATGGACAAATAGGATCGTTTTTGTATCCTTCTTTTAACAAGTATTCGCTAAGACGATTGTACCACATATGTCTAGATTGTTTTAATCCATATAAACTTTTCTTTAATCTGATCGAACAATTTTCTCGAGAAACTCTATATCCTTTAGGGATCTTAAATCCTTCAGGTATTTTCAGATAAATTTCACTATCAAGTGTGCCATACAAATAGACTGTAACAACATCCATTAGATGCATGTCAAGTTTTTTATGTACTACCAGACTAATAAGATATCTAAACGTGATTACATCCACCACAGGAGAATATGTCTCTTCATAATCAATGCCGGGCTTTTGCAAAAATCCTTGTGCTACAATCCGTGCTTTATATCTTACGACTTCATTTTTTTCATTTCGTTCTTGCACAAATACCCATTTATATCTTACCGATTTTACACCTTTAGGTGTTTGGACTACAGGTCCAAAAACCTCACGTTTAAAAAGTGAATTTAATTCTTCTTGAATTGCATCTTTCCATTTTGGTCAATCTTTTCTATTTCTACATTCATCAATAGATTTAGGCTCAGGATCATCATTTTCTTTTTCTACTTTAATAGCATCATTATATGCAAAATTATTGTCGACAACTATATTTTTTCGGTTCCATCTTTTCCCCGAAGTAACATAACTTATCGAGATCTCTTTGTGTTCATCATTTTCAGGTACCTGAATCCCTTCTGGGGTTTTATGATTATAATTAGCTATATTTTTGGCCTCTTCTTGGGAATTTGTCTCCATAATATAATCATCTTGAGTATTTGCTCCTTTCCTTTTACGATGATTTTTATCTTTGAAACCAACTGGTCTTCCACGGTTCAGGCATGGATTAGTTTCTTTTGCACTAGCAGTTTGCCTATTGGGATATCAATTCGTATTGGAGCATTTTCAGCTAGTATGTGAGATTTTATAATTCTCTCTAGGTCAATAAATGAATGTGGCAGTTGATTGGCGATGTTTTGCAAATGTATGATCCTTTGAACTTCTTGTTCACATTGACTTGTACGAGGATCTAATTGAGATAATGATGATCCATGCCATGTAATTTCTTTTACCAGCTGTATTTTCTCTCCCCCTAATGTTGGGAATATTGTTTCATTAAAGTGACAATCAACAAATCGTGCAATAAATAAATCTCCAGTTAATGGTTCAACATACTTAATTATAAAAGGAGATTCATAACCAACATATATTCCCAATCTCCTCTGAGGACCCATCTTTGTTCGTTGTGGTGGAGCAATTGGAACATATACTGCACATCCAAAAATTCTAAGATGGGAAATATTTGGCTCTTGACCAAAAGCCAATTGCAGTGGGGAGTATTTATTATAACTTGTTGGCCTGATGCACATAAGTGTTGCTGCATGCAAAATAGCATATCCCCAAGTTATAATAGAGAGCTTTGCTCTCATAAGTAATGGCCTAGCTATTAGTTGGAGGTGTTTGATAAACGATTCAGCTAAACTGTTTTGTGTGTGAACATGAGCTACAGGATGTTCAACTTTTATCCCAATTGACATGCAATAATCATTGAAAGCTTGAGATGTAAACTCACCAGCATTATTAAGACGAATAGTTTTTATTGCATAATCTGAAAATTGTGCTCTTAATCTAATTATTTGAGCAAGTAGTCTCGCAAACGCTAGGTTGTGAGTCGATAATAAACATACATGTGACCATCTACTAGATACATCTATTAATACCATAAAATATCTAAATGGTCCACATGGTGGATGTATAGGCCCACATATATCACCTTGAATATGTTCCAAAAATGCGGGAGTTTCAATCCCAACTTTAGCTAGTGATGGTCTAATAATCATTTTACCTTGAGAACAAGCATCACAAGAGAAATCTTTGAATTCAAGAACTTTTGGTTCTTTAATAGGTGCCCAATTGAATTCTCAATTATTTTTTGCATCATAATAGATCTGGGATGGCCGAACCAGTCATGCCAAATAGTAAAAGTATGTGGTTCTACAAACTTCTGGTTTGTTGTAACATGTGCCTCAATTGCACTAATATGTGTATAATATAAACCTGTTGAAAAAGTAGGTAGTCTTTCCAAAACACATTTCTTTCCACATTCAACATTTGTAATATATAGATATTCAATATTTTTCTCATTCATAGTCTCAATATGATATCCATTACTACGAATATCTTTAAAACTCAATAAATTTCTTTGAGATTAGTGGAAAATAAAGCATAATCAATGACAATTTTTTTACCTTTAGGTAATAATAAAATTGCTTTTCTGGAGCCTTCAATAAGTTTTGAACTACCCGAGATTGTATTAATATGAGCATCACTTATTGTTAAGTGAGAAAAATATTTTTTCTCTTTGAGTATTGTATGTATTGTAGCACAATCAGCAAGACGTATATCTCCATTGATTTTGGATCCAACAAAATTTTGTTGATCATTCTTATTCTTCAAAAAAAATAAATAAAATATAACATTAGAAATGTTGCAAATATTTATTGAATATGTATAACTTGCAAAATAAGTAAATAAATAAACATACTTTTTTTTTGAATCAAGAAAACGAAACATACTTAAAAACTATATAAAATGCTAAAATAATACCAACCCATCTAATGATTCTCAAAGAAATCTGTGACATCAAAGTGAGTTATATCATTAAGGCCATGAATTACATCACGCTCCTTTTTTTTCCTCTATTTCATCATTTTTGGATATAAAATTTATCTCAATATTGTTTTTCTTCCCTTTAATAGATACTTGATAAAGTTTCACTAAATGTTCAAGCGTACGAGAGGTACGTGCCCAATGTCCCCTCATACCACATCGGTAACATAAATTCTCAATAACCTTTGAAGGATTATTTTGACTACCTCTTTCTTATCCTTCATTGCTTTTCTTTTTCTGGTAGTTAGAAATAACACTATTATGAACACCATGATAGTGGTTACTAGTACATCCTCGACCACGTCCCTCACTATGTCCACGACCACGACCATGATTGCAACCTTTATATTTTTCATTTCCATATTTACTGTGTACTGCAGCATTCACTTCAGGGAGTGGTCCAGTCCCAGTGGGACGAATTTCATGATTTTTCATCAACAACTCATTATTTTGTTGAGCCACTAAAAGGCATGAAATCAATTCAGAATATTTTTTAAAACCTTTTTCACAGTATTGCTGCTGCAAGAGCACATTAGTAACATGAAAGGTTGAAAAGGTTTTCTCTAACAAATCCTTATCAGTTATGTTCTCTCCACATAATTTCAGTTGAGAACTATTTTTGAAAAGTTCTGAATTGTATTCACTTACAGTCTTAAAATCTTGGAGCCGTAAGTGCATCCAATCATAATGAGCATTAGGGAGGATCACCGTTTTCTAATGGTCAAATCTTTCCTTTAAATTTTTCCACAACTCAAGAGGGTCTTTCATAGTGAGATATTCCACTTTAATCCTTCATGTAGATGATGACAGATGAAAATCATTGCTTTTGCCTTATCTTGGTTAGAAGCTTCTTTATTTTCTACTATAGTATTCCTTAGACCTTTAGCATCTAGGTGAACTTTAGCATCTAACACCCACGACAAATAATTTTTGCTTGAGTTGTCTAGGGCAGCAAATTCAAGTTTGGCAAGATTTGACATTATAATCACTAAAAAAACTAAAAACTATTAGTAAAATAATAGTAATCATATTATTTGTCAAATGTAATTATAATAAAGTATTTAAGAAAAAAAATAGGAAATAACATAAAATAATTTGTGATATAAAATTTAGGATTACCTTAAGTCGATAGAGACATTAAATTTGATTTCTCCAAAGAACTTTAAGCAAATCGCTGCACAAGTTTGAACCCCTCTTTTTTCGTCAATTTTTTGGGTAGAGGATTAGAAAAGGATATAAAGCAATTGAAGTATGGGTTATCAAATGAAAAATAAGAATGAGATGGGTTTAGAAAAAAAATTTGAGAATCGTGCTGATAACGTGTTATAAAATAAAGAAAGATGGAGAGAATAAAGAAAAAAGAAAATATGAAAGCAACAGAGAATGAAGGTAACACCCCTTACCCGTATTCGATACCAGAATAGAGTACAAGGCATTACCGGACTTACCACACAAACAATCATACAATTCCAAGTAATAAATCTTTTCCTAAATTAAAACCATTCACATTCAATCATAAAGTCCCTATCACGAGCCTACGAGGCCCGAAACATGCTTTGGAAGTGGTCAGGACTAAACCGAGAACTTAGGAAATTTTTACAAAACTTAGAAAAAATTTTCCCTAAACAAGGGTCACACACCCGTGTGGCAGGCCGTGTGGTCACACACGCCCGTGTCCCGACCCCGTGTAACTCTTTGACTTGTAACCCATGAACACATTGAGATCACATGGCCAAGTCACACGCCCGTATGCTAGGCTGTGTGGAAAATTAAATTTCATAAAAGAGGTGCAGACTTCACACGGCCAGGGCACACGCTCGTATTTAAGGTCGTGCCATCCACACTGCTAAGACACACGCCCGTGTCTCTGCCCATGTGCGCAATTCTGATCATTCTGTTTCTCAAAATTAAGGTGCAGGGGACACACGACCGGAACACACACCCATAGGGCAGACCGTGTGTCATACACAGCCTAGATACACACCTGTGTGTCTACCCGTGTGGACAAAATAGGGGCTATTTACCAAGCCATTTGCCACCTTTATTAGTACAAACACTTATACCAATGCAATAGCACAAATCCATGGCTCACTTAGGCAACCAAACATCCACAATCATGGTTAAATCATATCAATACAATACCATCCACTACCATACTCACAACATTTATCATGTCCCAAATTAACCATGCTAATTTCACATATACAAGGTATCATTAAACTACTTTCATAACACTATTTGTGCATAAGATTATCATCTCACCAATAAAACACATTTCCAAACATTTCACATTCATGCTAAAAATCACACTTTATCATAAGCATGTCATGACCATAACACCAAAGACATTTGCACATATACATAAATAAATGGGCTTACTGTAACGCACCGAATTTGGGCCTAGAAGTATTAGGCCTTTAGTATGGGTCCGTAAGGAGGTTGTATATAAGCATTTAATTATATAAGGAAATGAAACAATTAAATGTCTGTTTTAGTGGTTAATGGCCTTGAGAAGTGTTGGAGAAATATTGGGTTCAAACCTATGCTTTAGCAAAAATTTTGGTAATAAGTGAATAAAACCCTGGGTGCTTGGATGAAGGCCTTTTAAATTATTGTGGTAAATAAATGACACAAGGAAGCAAGTGGTCTAGTGGTTGTGGCGTCATTAAGGTTGCAAGGGAGCTTGGGTTCAAGTCTTGGCTCTTGCAATTTATTTTGGTTTTTCTTTTAAAGGAACTTGGACTTTGGCCTATCGACCTTATATTTAATTGAAGATAAAATATGACACAGAAAGAGCCTGTGGTGGAGTGGCAAGGTGGCGTGTTGTGTAATTGTGAGGTCTAAGGTTCAAGTCTTGGGATGCGCAATGGAGTATTTATTTTGCTGTTTGAGCTGTGTAGGAGGTGGAGTTGGACTGGAACTCTGTGGTTGAGGTGGTCATGAGAAAATAAGGAAATTTTCTAATGGTTGAAAGTAATCCCACATCGGGAAGCTAACATGGGAATTGGTGAGAAGATGGCTTTAAATAGAGCGAACTAGATGAGTTGGTGAAAAAGAAAAATGTGATTAAGACCCAATACAGGATGTGCCAAGGTTGGTGATCATGGACTTCGGCGCGTTCTCATAAACAGGTGTGTATTCACGCCCTTCTTTGTTAGAAATCGGCAAAAGCTGAAAGCTGCCATGAGCGTTCTCGTGTGCTGGGGCTGTTCTGAGCCTCAATGGGCCCGTGGGCCTACTTGTGTAAATCTAACTATTAGGTGGGAAGTAGTTGGGCCTAATGGTCCATATGAATGTGGTTGGGCTTGATGGGCCATATGAATGTGATTGGGCCTGATGGGCCATGTGAACGAGATTGGGTCTAAAGGGACCAAATGAATAAGTCTGGATCTCTTAATGTTTAGTAAAGGCGTTGTGGACCTAGTTTTTGGTAACTACTCAAGCAGACATAAAACTTAAATAATTAATTAATCGCGACCGTGGATGAGTCATAAGGTTAAGGTGTGGCAATGGGTATATGCATGTCTAGGATTGGATCTAGGGAGAGCTTGGTACTTAAGCGGTCTTAATGGCTCACCTTCTCTTCTCTAGAATCTTACCTGGTGCATAGTATCTATTCACTTTAGCCAACGAGGACTTGTTAATGGGAAAAGGTAAGTAATAAACCCATAATAAAGAGAAATTACTGAAATACCATCGATTTGTAAAATTACCTAAATACCCCCGATTTGTAAAATTACCGAAATACCCTCGATTATGAAATTACTAAAATACCCTCGATTTGTAAAATTACCGAAATACCCTCGATTTGTAAAATCATTGAAACACCATTAATTTATAAAATTACCAAAATACCCTCGATTTGTAAAATTACCAAAATACCCTCGATTTTTAAAATTATCGAAATACCCTTGTAGTGTAAAATTATTGAAATACCCTTGTAGTGTAAAATGACCGACATATCCCTATAGGGTAAAATGACTGTTTTGCCCTTGAGGGTAAATGACAGACTTAGACTTCGAATTTGACTGATTTGATTATGAATGTATGACTGCGTATTAATTGACTTGACTGTGGTTGTATGACTGATATGCTCTTAATATATGTTTAAAAGACTGTTACTGAGTATGGCCATTCTGCATACACGTGTGATGATTGAGCATGACATACACGACGTATTGCATGGGTTGGGAATTATGGAACGGAGGAAGTATATGCGGATCGCATGGTTGCTTGACGACCGCGAATCCACCGATGGCTATTAAGCCTAATATTTGATTAGCAACTTGCTACCATTGATGTGTATCGGATGGGTGGGTCGATATTTATATCCCCACATGATGTGTACCAGGGGACAGAGTTGGTGTGTAGTGGTTGGATTTTTGGGGTGGGTTGCACAGCATTGCATGTATGATATTATTGTGATATTATTGCGGTGTGGGCTTCGGCCCAACTGAGGCTAAGATGGGCTAGGCCCAATTGATTCTGTTATGGACTGTGACTTTAATGATATTGTAATGGGATTTGGCCCACGTATGCTCTGAACTGCACTGCACTGTTACTGTAATGGGCTCCGGCCCAGACTGATTCTGAATTCTGTCTGTTTACTGACTATTACTCTAGTAAGGGGATTACACACTAAGTTTTTGTAAACTCACCCCGTTTATTAACTGCACAGGTAATCTCCAGCGTTAGGTGTATCAGTGTCGCAGAGGGACTCGGAGACGACCACACAACTGCACATGTTTTTCTATTTCATTTATTTAGTTAAGGACTTTGGTTTTTTTTTGGGTTTGTATTACGGCCTCTTTATTTTCTTAACCTTTTTTTGGGAAATTTATTTAGTATGCCTAATATCTGTTAGAAGTAAGGCATGGTTTTCCAAAACAACAACTGGTTTTCAAAATATCATGTTTCCACAACTGTTTAAAAGTAAGCTTCCGCAGCAAGTAAGGTTTTAAGGGAATTAACGTTTCACAAGTTTTAAAATGGCCAGAGGTTTTGAGCAGTAAGAAGGGTTTTCAATGAGAACATGGTTTTCGGAAAACATTTCAATGTGACACACCAGATTCGAGCCTAACTTCTAGGCCAGGTTTGGGGTGTTACACTTACAACCATTATAGCCAAAATGAGCCAATTACATGGCTAAATACCAAATTAACTTAAACAATTATGAGCCAATACTTTTGACCAAATCAAATGACACGTATAACAAAATAACCAAGTCCCTATACATGCCATACTTTTAAATTACTAAGATCATCAAATACCCAAAATAACAATTTTGATAGTGTAAGGCGGATCTCCAACGATCTCCGATTTCAAGTTAACTTGGCGACACTATAAAAACATGGACAACAAACGGAATAAGCTATATAGCTTAATAAGCTCGTATACAAGAAATAAGCAATCCTCACCAAGCACATGACATTCAAATGATATAACATAATTAATGTAAACCTACCATAATTTCATGATCATAATCTATTCCATCACAAAACTTACTTCATATTCACCATGTCACACATTAAATAAGCATGAGCTTTATGTACATACCTGAGCATTTCGAAATGAATTTACACATATTATCATCTTTGACATACCCGTGAACCACTCCGAATAATAATGTCGAATACTCAGGAAAATTTGCACACTAAGTGCCACATATGTAGCCAAAGCTACCTAAGTCTCATATCACATAATCGCTCACTCTCGAGCTATCGACGGGCCTGCTCACACAAGCTGTCAATCAAGATGTAGCTACACGGTGCTGCTCACACAAGCTATCAAGTATCCACAACATATGCCGGTATACTCAGCCACCGGTAGGACATACAAGACCAGCACCCGGATCACATAATCACATAACACATAACTACCCTAGTGACATGTCACTTGTATCCTACCCTATTCCTAAGGTTCAAATAGGTTTTTCTCTTGTCGATTCGTCGTCGAACTCGTTCATAGGATTATACTCATTCTGAAAATAAACATACAATTCATGCAATGTTAAATCATTTAAATACAGTTATTCTAAAGCTTATTTGTAAAATACGAACTTACCTCGGTACAAAATGGCTAACTGTTCAATTTAGTCGACAACTTTGTTCTTTCCCCGATCTAGGTCAGAACCTCGTCTTTCTTGATCTATAATATCAAATTTAACTCATTCAATTATCACATTATTCATTTTAATCCCAACACACCTTATGGTAAAATTACATTTTTTCCCCTAATTTTTTAACTTTTTACATTTTAGTCCCTAGGCTCGTAAAATGATTTTCATTCGATTTCTTCATTACCCAAGCCTAGCTGAATCATTTTCATGCTCATTGTAGCCCAAAATTTTCATTTATTCGCATTTTTACACACATTTTACAACTTTTACAAATAGGTCCTTACTTGACGTTTTCATCAAAAATCACTTGGTAAATGTCATTTATCTAATACCAAACATGCAATTTCTACCATTAGACATTAAAATAGACATATATCAACATGGGTAAAATTTCAGACTTTGATTTTCTTTCAAATTAGTCCTTGAAATAGCTAAATCAAGTTACAACAATCAAAAAACATAAAAAAATCATTAAAAATGGGACAAGAATGGACTTACAATCGAGCTTGAAAGTGGCCAAACCCTAGCTATGGAGAACCTTGTGAATTTCGGCCATGGAGGGACTAATTTGAGAAGATGACATCTTTTTATTTATTTATTTTGTCTTGATTTACCAAATAACCAAAATGCCCTTAATGCTAAACTTTGAAATTTCACCTAACCATGTCCATTTTTTTCCAACATAAAGCATAATAGTCTAATTACCATTTAAGGACCTCCAATTTAAGAATTCATTGCAATTAAACACCTCTAGCTTCTAGAACACAAATTTTGCACCTACTGCAATTTAGTCCTATTAGTCAAATTGGACACCCTATCGATAAAATTTCTTAATGAAATTTTCACACAATTATTCAATCATACGGTAGACCTTAAAGAAATAAGAAAATAAATATTTCTACTTCGAATTTGTGGTCCTGAAACCACTATTTTGATTTGACCCTAAAAAGAGCTATTACAATTCTCCCCTTTAGGGATTTTTGTCCCCGAAAATCTTACCAAAAAAGTGGTTTGGCTAATGTTTTCTCATAGCTTCCTCGGGTTCCCACGTAGCCTCTTCGACCCCATGTCTTTTCCATAACACTTTCACTAGGGCTATGCTTTTATTTCCCAACTATTTAACTTCCCGAGCTAAAATCTTGATCGGTTCTTCACCAAAAGTCATATTTGGTCGAATCTCAACCTCCGTTGGTGAAATCACATGCGACGGGTCTGATCAATATCTTCGCAACATAGACACGTGAAACACATTGTGAATCCTTTCTAGTTTTGACGGCAAAGCTAGCTGATATGCCATTGGTCCTATTCTTTCAATAACCTCATACAGACCAATAAAACGTGGACTCAATTTACCCTTGCGACCAAATCTAAAACTTTTCTTCCATGGAGACACTTTCAAGAATACCTTATCACCACCTTGAAATTCAATCTCCTTCCATTTCAAATCCACGTACGATTTCTGTCTATCTGAAGTGGCTTTCAAACAATCACGAATTAATTTCACCTTTCCTTCGGTTTCTCTAACCAAATCAATCTCGTGAATCTGTCTCTCACTGAGCTCAGTCCAGTATAACGGAGTTCGACACTTGTGGCCATACAATGCCTCACACAGTGCCATCTTTATACTCGACTGAAAACTTTTGTTATAAGCAAATTCAACTAAAGGTAGATATTTTTCCCAACTACCTTCGAATTATAATACACAACAATGAAGCATATCTTCAAGTATCTGAATCATCCTTTCAGATTGACAGTCGGTTTGCGGATAAAATGCGGTACTAAAACTCAACTTTGTGCCCAAAGCCTTTTTCAACTTTTTCCAAAATTGAAACATAAACCTCAGATCACTATCCGATATAATAGAAATAGGCACTCCGTGCAATCTAACAATTTCAGCAATGTACAATTCAACCAACTTATCAAGTGAATAATAGGTACGTACTGGAATAAAATGAGTTGATTTCGTCAATCTATCAACAACGACTCAAACAACATCTTTCTTCTTCAGATTCAGAGGTAACCCGGTTACAAAATCCATCATAATTCTGTGTCATTTCCACTCGGGAATCATCACAAGCTGAAGTAAACCTAAAGGTACTTGATGTTCAGCCTTTACTTGTTGACAAATCAAACACTTCGATACAAATTCAGAGATATCTCATTTCATACCTGACCACCAATACAATTTCTTCAAATCATTGTACATCTTCGTACTTCCCAGATGAACAGACAGACAACCATTTTCTCCGTCGTGTAGAATTTTCTGAATAATCTCGGTATCTCTCGGTACACAAACCCTACCTCAAAGCATTAAACAATCATTGGCCCCAATTTTAAAATCTTAATCACTAGTCGATTCACACTGAACTCTTTTAGCTTGAAGTTCTTTGTCACATTTCTAAGCTTCGCATATTTGCTGAAGAAATACCGGCCTAGCTTTCAACTCAACTAGAGTCGAACCATCAACGGATAAGGTTAAACATGGATTCATTACCCTTAAAGCAAACCAAGTCTTTCTACTTGAAGCATTGGCGACCACATTCGCCTTTCCCAGATAATAGTAGATCACTAACTCATAATCTTTCAATAGTTCCAGCCATCTCTGTTGTTGCAAATTCAAATCCTTTTGAGTCATCAAATATTTCAAACTTTTATGGTCGATAAAAATGTGGCACTTCTCACGGAATAAATGGTGTAGCCAAATCTTCAAAGCAAACACAATGGCAGCCAATTCCAAGTCGTGCATCGAATAATTTTTCTCATACAGTTGCAACTGTCTCGAGGCATAAGCTATCACTTTGCCCTCTTGCATCAACACACAACCAAGACCATTCAATGACGCGTCACTAAAAATCACAAACTTTTTTTCCAACTCTGGTTGCACTAAAATCAGTGTCTCAGTCAACAATACCTTCAACTGTTCAAAGCTCTTTTGACATTTATCAGTCCATTCGAACTTAACATCTTTCTGTAACAGATTTTTCATAGGTGTAGCAATCATCGAAAATCCCTCAACAAATCATCGATAATACCCGACTAAGCCTAAAAAGCTTCTAACCTCGGATACATTCCTTGAAGATTTCCAGTCTATAATTGCTGAAATCTTACTTGGATCAACTCTTATAACTTTCGCGAAGACAATGTGTCCCAAAAATCCGACTACTCAGAGCCAAAACTTACTTTTGCTGAATTTAGCAAATAACTTCGTATCTCTCAAAGTTTGCAACACAATTCTTAAATGTTCGGCATGCTCAGACTCATCCTGAGAATAAATTAAAATGTCATCAATGAACACAAATACAAACTTATCCAAATACGGCCGAAAGATTCGATTCATCAAGTCCATAAAAAGGGCAGGAGCATTAGTTAATCCAAAAGGCATAACAAGAAATTCATAATGCCCATACCTCATTCTGAACGCGATTTTTGGCACATCTGAATCTTTAACTCTCAGCTGATAATAGCTGGATCTCAAATCTATTTTTGAAAACACTATTGCCCTTTTCAATTGTCAAACAAATCATCAATCCTCGGTAATGGATACTTATTCTTTACCGTAACCTTGTTGAGCTGACGATAATCGATACAAAGTCTCATGGATTGATCTTTTTTCTTAATGAATAACATCGGTGCACCCCAGGGAGAAAAACTCGGTCTCGCAAAACCCTTATCTATCAACTCTTGTAACTGAGTCTTCAACTCTTTTAACTCAGTTAGAGCCATTCTATACAAAGCTATATATATCGGTGCAGTCCCCGGTACAAATCAATAACAAACTCCACCTCTCTGACTGGTGGCAAACTTGGCAACTCTTCTAGGAACACATCCGAATATTCACAAACTACCGGTACGGACTAAATCTTCAATTCAGACACTTTTGTATTCAGCATATATGCAAGAAATGCTTCACAACCCTTTCTTACATACCTCTAAACCGACATCAACGAAATCACAATAAGCAATTCACCCGACTCGTCTGATTCAACCCGAAAAATTTCATTGTTTTAACATTTCAAGTTAATAACCTTTCGTCTACCATTCACTACTACATCATGTAGAGTCAACCAATTCATTCCAAGAATTACATCAAACTCATCAAATGGAAAAAGCATTAAGTTAGCCGGAAAACAATGACCCTAAATCATTAAAGGATAACTTTTGTAGACTTTATCAACTAAAACATATTTGTCTAAGGGGTTCAATACTTTAATCACAAATTCAAAAGACTCAACAGGTAAATTCTTACTAAATACCAAATTCATGTAAATATAGGAATGAGTCGATCCAGGATCAATTAATGCAACTACATTAGTATCATAAAGAGAAAATGTACCAGTGATCACATCAGGGGAGGACACATCCTCGCGAGCACTGATGGCATACGTTCTAGCAGGTGGTCTAGCTTCTGACCGCACCCCTGAATCTTTGGATACACCTCTGCTACTAGTTACATTTCTCGTATTTCTCACTGGCCTCCCTCTAGTAGAGTTGTTACTCGATCTTGCATTCTAAAAATTATCCTTTTCTGCTATTTCAGGGCAATCCCGAATGAAGTGATCTTGAGATCCACATTTAAAAAAAGCCCGGTTATTCATCCTATATTCACCAAGATGTCACCTACCACAGTGTTGGCATTCAGGCTTATTAGATCTAGCATTCCCAATGCTTGCTATGGACGTAGTTTGGGCCTTAGAACCCGAATATTGCTTTCCACGATCTTTGTTGGGATACCCAGCTGAAGCATTCGACTGAGTATGCATATCCATTGATTTCTTTGACGAGGATTGAAATGTCATATTCATCGGCCTTTTTCTCGAGGCCCTAGCCTCAAACTCAGCTTTTCTTTTTTCTTTGCTCAACTCTTCGACTTTACAAGCTCATTCAACTAGTACAACAAATTCTTTCAGCTCTAAAATCTTAATTAACAGTTGGATGTCCTCATTCAATCTATCTTCAAATCTCTTACACATGATAGTCTCTGTCGAAATACATTCCTGAACATACTTACTAAGTCTAACAAACTCTCGCTCGTATTCGATCATAGTCATTCGACCTTGTTTCAGCTCCAAGAACTCTTTAGGCTTCTGATCAGTAAACTGTTCGCTGATATATTTCTTTCTGAACTCCTCTTGGAAGAAATCCCAAGTAACTATTTCCCTTGGTACTACCGATACTAAGGTGTTCCACCAATGATATGCCAAATCCCTCAGGAGTGATATAGCACATTTCAAGCACTCCTCTAGTGCGTAAGAGAGCTCATCAAACACCCGAATAGAGTTCTCAAGCCAGAATTCTGCCCTCTCAGGGACATCATCGACATTTGCTGTAAATTCTTCAGCCACTTGCTTCCAAATCTTATCGATTGGTAGCTAGTTCAATCTAACCAATTCCACACCTTGGGGAGCTACGGGAACTGATTAGGGGTTAGGTAGGGGTGGAGGATGTTGGGCAGCCAGATTTGTCCGAACAAACTCGGCAAGCAACTCATTCAATCTTTGGAAGAAGGCTTTCCTAGCCTCTCCTCCTTGACTAATTATCACAAGTCTACTTTCAGATGGCGCGGTCCCTTGAGCGGGAGACTGCGCATTACTTTCTACATCATCATCCACTTCTCGGTCGAGATCAATTTACTATATGAAAATACAGTTTAAATTGTCAAAAGTCATCACATTATCAAAATTTATATATGGCATGTATAGCTAGACTTTTACACATGCTACGTTAGCCAAGAATCAACTAAACCATAGCTCTGATACCACTAAATGTAACACCCCTTACCAGTATTCGACGCTGGAACAGGGTACAAGGCATTACCGAACTTACCACACAAACAATCATACAATTCCAAGTCATAAATTTTTATCCAAATTAAAACCATTCACATTCAATCATAAAGTCCCCATCACGAGCCTATGAGGCCCAAAGTGGTCCGGGACTAAATCGAGAATTTAGGAATTTTTACCCTAAACAAGGATCACACGCCCGTGTGGTTTGGGACACGCCTATGTGGGCAAGCCGTGTGGTTACATACGCCCGTGTGCCGACCCTGTGTAACTCTCTAACTTGTAACTCATGAACAAATTAAGATCACACGGCCAATTCACACGCCCGTGTGCTAGGCCGTATGGAAAATTAATTTTCATAAAATAGGCACAGACTTGACACGGCCAGGGCACACTCTCGTGTTCGACGTCGTGTCGTCCACATGGCTGAGACACACGCCCGTGTCTCTACCCATGTGCTCAACTCTGAGCATTTTGTTTCTCAAAATTAATGTGCAGGGGACACATGGCTGGAACACACGCCCATGAGGCAGACGGTGTGTCATACACGGCCTAGAAACACGCTCATGTGTCTACCCGTGTGGACAAAATAAGGGCTATTTACCAAGCCATTTGTCACCCTTATTAGTACAAACACTTATACCAATTCAATAGCTCAAATCCATGGCTCACTTAGGTAACCAAACATCCACAATCATGGCTAAATCATATCAATACAATACCATCCACTATCATACCCACAACATTTATCATGTCCCAAATTAACCATGCTAATTTCACATATACAAGGTATCACTAAACTACTTTCATAACACCTATTTGTGCATAAGTTTATCATCTCACCAATGAAGCACATTTCCAAACCTTTCACATTCATGCTAAAAATCACACTCTATCATAAGCATGTCATGACCATAACACCAAAGACATCTGTACATATACATAAATAAATGGTGTCATATTCTAAATTACGGCCTAATCGAAAAAGTGGTTTCGAGACCCAAAATTGAGATAGAAATAATTATTTTATAATAATTTCGAGGTCTATGATATGATTGCGTGATTGTGTGAAACTTTCGTGATCTATGCATAAAGTGCTTAATTTTGAAATTTGAGACTAAATTGAATAAGTTGCAAAACTTGCATTCTAGAAGTTTCTAGTATGAAATTGCTTTGAAATATTAATGAGGAGGTCTTAAATAGAAATTTGACCAATTTCTAAGTTTATGGACAAAAATTGGACATGGATGGAATTTTTGAAAATTTAGTAAGGAAGGGCATTTTGGTCATTTGCATATTAAATGAAATAAAATGGGAAAAATAACACAAAAATAATCATCTTCTCCATAAGTGGCTGCTGAATTTTGCTCTCCACCATAGCTAGGGTTTCAACACTTTTAAGCCTTGATTGTAAGTGATTCTTATGCCCGTTTTTAATGTTCTTTACATTTTTGAAATCCTCGTAGCTTGGTCTACCTATTTCTACCAATATTTTGAGCTAGGGTTTATATTTAAAAATTTACCCATGAATGATATGCATGAATTTTGATGTTTTATGGTAGAATATGAAGCTTGAGATTGTGTTAAACAACTTTTACTAAGTGATTTTAAGTAAAAACGACTAAAATGACATAATCGGTAAAAATACCTAATGTTCATAAATACATGTTAGAGTGAGAATGGAAAAATGATCAGCATGTCACAAAACATAAGAAAATAGGGTGAAGTTTAATTTACGAGATTTGGGGCAAAAGTGTAAATATGTGAAAGTTTAGGGGCAAAATTGTAATTTTTCCAAAATATGATTTTGGGTTGATTTGAATAATATGAGTCCTAATTAGGCTATATTTGAAATGATAGAGCAAGGAAAATCAAAATTCGAGCTAAAATTGGCAAAATACCAAGTTGTGGACAAAATGGTAAAAATGACCATTTTCGCATACGAGGTAAGTTCATGTGTGTCATTTTAAGTAATTTAATGTTATTTATATGATATGATGATTAATATCATGAAATATTATGCTTTGTGGTTATTATTGAGTAATATGCAAATTATGTGTGCTACTTGTTAAATATGAATTGCTACCGAGTATCGATTTCGACATTCTGTGGAAGAGGGCAAAGATGTATAATTGAGGATATTTGAGTTCTGAACTCATTGAGTTGAGTCCGAGTTCGTGAGATGTAACTAGGCATTCGAGCTCGTTGAGTTGAGTCTGAGTTCACTTATGGATGCGAACGGCCGAGCTCGTTGAGTTGAGTCCGAGTTCACTTATGGGCGGGATACATGATAGCTTGGCTACATAATTTTCGCAGGCTATTGAGTTTGTCTAGCTGCGGGTATGGCACTTACGTGCATGAAATTCGTGTATCCGAATTATATTCCGATTGTGTTCAACGGGTAAAGTTCTAGTGAAATGGAAGAATTCTCGAGATGAAAGTGACTAGTTGGTAAGTGATGTGGAACGGATAATTTGTACATGTATGTACTTAACCCTCGGGTTGAGACTTCAATATAACAATAATATGGTAAGATCATGAATGAGAAATATGATATGAATGCTTTGGTGATATTATGCAAATGTGGACTTCGTATTATTGTATGGTTATGTTACTTGCTATTTACATGTGAACTTACTAAGCATTTATGCTTACTCCCTCTCTTCCATTCCTTGTAGTTTTGACAAGCTAGCTTGGAAATCAAGACGGTCGGAGGCACGCTCACACTATCAACAGACCATCTTGGTATAGTGGCTTGCATATTTTGGGAATATGACATGTATAGCATTATAATCCTTTTGTGTATATAATCTTATGATATGGTGAATGAGTGATGTGGAAATGTTTGTTGATGATTAGCTATTGGAATGGCTAATTTTATGTTATGTATGCTTAATGTATTACCTACTCCATGGAAACCATAAAATGGTGAAATTGGCTATAAAACAGTGTCATACAGCAGCAGTGATGTGAATTTGAAAACTCACTAAAAATAGTATAAACAGAATTAGATGATGAATAAAATATGTAATTTAAGTTTAATGAATCTATTTTCATGTGGAAGAAACAAAATAGGTAAAAAAATTGTATTTTATGAGATATTTACGTTTTGGTGAAACAGGGTCAGAGCGATTTCTGGATCCCCTGTTCTGACTTTATAAATTCACCATAAATTATGTAAAAATAATTAGGACTCACATTTATATGTATGGATTCCTAATTGAGTCTATTTTTAATAGAAACAAACTTCATAGACATTGGATCTCTATACAGGAAAAATTTTAATTCGTAGTGCATAGGGGTCAGAGTAGCTAAACCCTGAAACAGGGGAGAATTTAACTAATAAACTGTATTAATTGGCCTGACCAAAAATTCTATAAAACAATTACTAAGTAGATATCTGAGTCTAGTTTCAGGAAAAATTTACGAAATTGGATTTCAAGTTTTGTACCTCAAGATATGATTTTTTTAGCGACTGTGACGCAGTTAGCCAGCTTGTTTGGAAATTCTAAAATAAATTGTTTGAGCTGTTTAATTAATGAATTAAGTCCGTTAACACCTCGTGCGCGACTCCGGCGATGGTCTCGGGTACGGGGGCATTACATTTGGTGGTATTAGAGCTATGGTTTAGTCGGTTCTCGGACTAACCTACCATGTGTAAGAGTCTAGCTATACATGCCACGGATCCGTGATAGTGTGATGCCTTCCAACGCGTATGAGCACCGTCTTGTTTAGACAGAGGTACTCTCCAACCGAGCTGCACTAACCATGTTCAATGTGATGCGAAGGTGTTTGAATAAAATTATGATTATGATGAGTCTCGATTCAGAAAAGTATGAATAAAAGTTTATGATATATATATATAAGTGATAACACGTGAGATGAAAGGTAATGTTGTGATAAATATCCATACTTGCTTGATGCTCATATGATGTAGTGCACTTGGCTTACTTGATAAGATGAACGGGATAAATAGAAATTCATAGAGGTATAAGTAAAAGTTCCTAATAACATGATATGAATGAAAATGTCATTGCCTTGATTGAACGTTGAATGTTGATGAATGTCAATGATATTTTTTTTATGAGATAAATGATTATAATGAAATGAATTTATCTATGTTAAATTGTTTGGACTGAATTATATGATTGTAATGATATGTATATGATGATGCACGAAATGAAAGTTGCGATTATGATGCAAATATCTATGTTTGTTTAACCCTTATATGATGTCATGAGTATGATTTGTTTGAGTAGATGAATGGATAAGTCAAGCTATCCAGAAAACATAGGATGCATGCATAAGTATACTTGTTTAAATGGATAACTAGAAAATTTGTGTAAACCAACATGAATGATGCATTGCCTGAATAAATGATATGATTTTGATGATGTTGTTATGATGATGGAAATTGTGTCATATGTATATGTATGAGAAAGTCGAGTCAAAGGCCCTACAACTCCTTCCCCTTACCGAAGTGGTGTTTATAATGGAATTTCATGAGATTTAATACTGAATAAGTTTTCGGTTGAGAAACCAAAGAGTTCAGTGCTAGAATAATTATAAATATGATTAGAGATTGAAGAATGAGTTGATAAGTAAAGTCAAAGCTAGAAAAGTATCAGATTGGCATAAGGATTATTGGAGTTATGCACTGTTCCAGTTAGAGAAGAAATTTATTTGATAAATCGAATTACTAAGGTACAAGGTTGAGAAAAGTGCAAATCAAAATTTATTCAAAACTAGTCTTCTTTAGTGAAAAGTAATATGAAATTTGTGATGGCAGAAATAGTTGGGGAAATGATATCTGAAATGTGTAATATCTGAGTGTGACAGTTACGACTGGACAGATTTTAGCAGTTTCTTCTAAGATGTTCTATGTGTTTATCCGTTCCCAGAAATATTTCTATGGTTGTTGATCTTTTGAAGAAATTCTTATTATATGGGGTTGTTTTCTAATCCTGATGTTAGACGAAAGCATTGGTAGCCTTACTGGTTTATAATTTGTATTGCTCTATTCCTTCGGGCATTCTATTATATTCTGCCTAATAAAAATTGATGAGAGAATATGTATGATACTATGATTCTGTTTCTTCTACTTGATGCTCCATTTGATATGTATATATGGGAAGATACATTGTTCTTGTTGCATTTGATTCCAGTGAGATTAAATGATGTTTTCTACTAGATTTCTTTTCTCTGAGGAATTATCGGGATTTTCTATATTTTCCTATGAGTTTGGTTTTCGATTTTCCGGCATAGTATCGTATCTTAGGTTTCTTTATTCTGGATTTCTTTATTCTGGGTTTCTCTATCTTGGATTTCTTTATTCAGTTTTCTTGTTATCTTTATTCCGTAATTTGTCTATTATGACTCACGTTCAAAGTGCGTTCTTTAGCTCGTGATAATCATGTCAAGTATGACTATACTTCTGATTTGATTTGGGTAATGTGGTGATTTCAGTATTGGGATTTTTCTAATTTTCGTGTAAGGTTTGACAATAGTAAAGGCATAAGTGATAAAAGTGCGAGTTTCAATCGGTATGGTGGATTACTTCTCTCAAGTAAGTCAATTATAGTTAATGTCTTCAATTGAGATATTTTGGTTACTTGAGCTAATGCAATTGAGACGGTTTTGATTAACGTAAGGAATGAATAGTAAAGGATGGCATGATGAATTGTTTTGTAACTAGAAGAAAGGATTACTTGAAATGTCATTCACTGGTGATTAAGATCGACTCGAGTGTTCAATCTATATGAATGGTAATGTGATTCAAGACAATAAGGTAATGTAATAGTTTAGAGCATTCGATTCCACGAAAAATCTGAGTTGTTAATGGGGTTAAAGCCGAGCATCAGGATCTACCAGAGTTATCTTTGCCAGTATTGATATTAGGATGAAAATGAGAAAGGATTATTTTCGAAACTATATCTGAATTATTTCCGTAGCGGAAAGAGGAAAATGTGATAGTGAGTAGTAAACTAAAAGAGTACAGTGAGGATCGACTTCTTATGTTGAATTTTAGATTGGATCTGATTCATGGTATTATTATTCCGAGTATACAGAAAGAATTGTATGAAGCTCACAGTGAAAATTTGCCTATTCATTCAGAGAGTAATGACGTGTATTGTAATTTGATTCAGATGTTATTGGATTGTGATTTATTGATGATGAAAATCTGTATGATTATTTCAGAAGAGTGCAGGTCCCTTTGATTGTTGGATTTCTTGGAATTCTAGTCTCCATTAACCAAATTGAGATCTGGTTTTATGTCAAGATGACAAGGGAAACTATAAGGGTTGAAAATTTAAGAACAATTGAGAGATGAGTCTGTAAGCTTTTAGAATATATGAGAAATTAAAGAGATATATTGGAGGCATTGCCTGAGTGAAAGTTCTTCAGCACCAAATATGAAATTGAGGAATCTAAGTGAAGACCACTTTTCCTTTAAGATTTTTGGGGATGAAAATCCCTAAAAGGGGAGAGAGTTGTGATATCCCGAATTACGGCCTAATCGGAATAGTGGTTTCGAGACCACAAATCTGAGATAAAAATAATTATTTTATAATTATTTCGAGGTCTATGATATGATTGCATGATTGTGTAAAACTTTCGTGAAGAAATTCTATGCATAAAGTGCTTAATTTGAAATTTGGGACTAAATTGAATAAGTTGCAAAACTTGCATTCTAGAAGTTTCTAGTATGAAATTGCTTTGAAATATTAATGAGGAGGTCTTAAATAGAAATTTGACCAATTTCTAAGTTTATGGACAAAAATTGGACATGGATGGAATTTTTGAAAGTTTAGTAAAGAAGGGCATTTTGGTCATTTGAATATTAAATGAAATAAAATGGGAAAAATAACACAAAAATGATCACCTTCTCCATAAGTGGCTGATGAATTTTGCTCTCCACCATAGCTAGGGTTTCAACACTTCTAAGCCTTGATTGTAAGAGATTTCTATGCCCGTTTTTAATGTTGTTTACATTTTTGAAATCCTCGTAGCTCGGTTTACCTATTTCTACCAATATTTTGAGCTAGGGTTTATATTTAAAAATTTACCCATGAATGATATGCATGAATTTTGATGTTTTATGGTAGAATATGAAGCTTGAGATTGTGTTAAACAACTTTTGCTAAGTGATTTTACGTAAAAACGACTAAAATGACATAATCGGTAAAAATACCTAATGTTCATAAATACATGTTAGAGTGAGAATGGAAAAATGATCAGCATGTCACAAAACATAAGAAAATAGGGTGAAGTTTAATTTACGAGATTTGGGGCAAAAGTGTAAATATGTGAAAGTTTAGGGGCAAAATTGTAATTTTTCCAAAATATGATTTTGGGTTGATTTGAATAATATGAGTCCTAATTAGGCTATATTTGAAATGATAGAGCAACGAAAATCGAAATTCGAGCTAAAATCGGCAAAATACCAAGTTGTAGACAAAATGGTAAAAATGACCATTATCGCATACGAGGTAAGTTCATGTGTAAATGTAGTAACATAATTGTCATTTTAAGTAATTTAATGTTATTTATATGATATGATGATTAATATCATGAAATATTATGCTTTGTGGTTATTATTGAGTAATATGCAAATTATGTGTGCTACTTGTTAAATATGAATTGCTACCGAGTATCGGTTTCGACATTCCGTGGAAGAGGGCAAAGATGTGTAATTGAGGAAAAAGCCCGTTTGAACCTTGGGAATAGATTAGGATACAAGTGACATGTCACTAGGATATTTGAGTTCCGAACTCATTGAGTTGAGTCCGAGTTCATGAGATGTAACTAGGCATCCGAGCTCGTTGAGTTGAGTCCGAGTTCACTTATGGATGCGAACGCCCGAGCTCGTTGAGTTGAGTCCGAGTTCACTTATGGGCGGGTTACATGATAGCTTGGCTACATAATTTTTGTAGGCTATTGAGTTTGTCTAGCTGCAGGTATGGCACTTACGTGCATGAAATCCGTGTATCCGAATTATATTCTGATTGTGTTCAACGGGTAAAGTTCTAGTGAAATGGAAGAATTCTCAAGATGAAAGTGACTAGTTGGTAAGTGTTGTGGAACGGATAATTTGTACAGGTTTGTACTTAACCCTCGGGTTGAGACTTCAATATAACAATAATATGGTAAGATCATGAATGAGAAATATGATATGAATGCTTTGGTGATATTATGCAAATGTGGACTTCGTATTATTGTATGGTTATGTTACTTGCTATTTACATGTGAACTTACTAAGCATTTATAATTACTCCCTCCCTTCCATTCCTTGTAGTTTTGACAAGCCGGCTTGGAGATCAAGACGGTCGGAGGCACGCTCACACTATCAACAGACCGTCTCGGTATAGTGACTTGCATATTTTGGGAATATGGCATGAATAGCATTATAATCCTTTTGTGTATATAATCTTATGATATGGTGAATGAGTGATGTGGAAATGCTTGTTGATGATCAGCTATCGGAATGGCTAATCAAAATTTATATTTAGTGTTATGTATTCTTAATGTATTACCTACTCCATGGAAAACCAGAAAATGGTGAAATTGGCTATAAAACAATGTCATACAACAGTAGTGACGTGAATTTGAAAAATTACTAAAAATAGTAGAAATATAATTAGATGATGAATAAAATATTTAATTTAAGTTTAATGAATCTATTTTCATGTGGAAGAAACAAAATAGGTAAAAAAGTTGTATTTTATGAGATATTTACGTTTTGGTGAAACAGGGTCAGAGCGATTTCTGGATCCTTTATTCTAAATTTATAAATTCACCATAAATTGTGTACAAATAAGTAGGACTCAAATTTTATATGTATGGATTACTTATTGAGTCTAGTTTTAATATAAACAAACTTCATAGTCATTGGATCTCTGTACAGGAAGAAATGTGATTCGTATTGTACAGGGGTCAAAGTAGCTAAACCATGAAATAGGGGAGACTTTAACTAATAAACTGTACTAATTGGCTAGACCAAAAATTCTAGAAAACAATTAGTAAGTAGATATCTGAGTCTAGTTTCAGGAAAAGTTTACGGAATTTGATTTTGAGTTTTTTAACTTGAGATATGATTTTTTTAGTGACTATGACTCAGTTAGCCAGCTTGTCTGGAAATTGTAAAATAAATTGTTTGAGCTGTTTAATTAATGAATTAAGTCCGTTAACACCTCTTGCTCGACTCTGGCGACGGTCTCGGGTATGGGGGCATTAAAAATGGGCTTACAATCATTATAGCCAAAATCAGCCAATTGCATAGCTAAATACCAAATTAACTTAAACAATTATGAGCCAATCCTTTTGGCCAAATCAAATGACACGTATAACAAAATGACCAAGTCCCTATACATGCCATAATTTCAAATTACTAAGATCATCAAATACACAAAATAACAGTTTTGATAGTGTGAGGCAAATCTCTGACGATCTCCGATTCCGAGTTAGCTTGGCGACACTATAAAAACATGGAAAAAAATAAGCAATCCTTACCAAGCACATGACATTCAAATGATATAACATAATTAATGTAAACCTACCATAATTTCATGATCATAATCTATTCCATATCAAAACATACTTCATATTCACCATGTCACACATTTAATAAGCATGAGCTTTATGTACATACCTGAGCCATCTCGAAATGAATTTACACATATTCTCATCTTTAAGATACCCGTGAACCACTCGGAATAAATATGTCGGATACAAGGGAAAATTTGCACACTAAGTGCCACATATGTAGCCAAAGCTACCTAAGTCTCATATCACATAATCGCTCACCCTCGAGCCATCGACGGCCTGCTCACACAAGCTGTCAGCCAAGACGTAGCTACACGGTGCTGCTCATACAAGCTCTCAAGTATCCACAACATATGCTGATATACTCAGCCACCGGTAGAACATATAAGACCAGCACCCAAATCACATAATCACATAACACATAACTACCCTAGTGACATGTCACTTGTATCCTACCCTATTCCTAAGGTTCAAACGTGTTTTCCGCTTGTCGATTCGTCGTCGAACTCGTTCGTAGGATTATACTCATTCTCAAAATCAAACATACAATTCATGCAATGTTAAAGCATTTAAATATAGTTATTTTAAAGCTTATTTTTAACATACGAACTTACCTCGGTACAAAATGGCTAACTGTTCGATTTAGTCGACAACTTTGTTATTTCTCCAGTCTAGGTCAGAACCTCGTCTTTCTTGATCTATAATATCAAATTTAATTCATTCAATTATCAGATTATTCATTTTAATCCCAAAAACACCTTAGGCCAAAAATTACATTTTTGCCCCTGACATTTTAACTTTTTACATTTTAGTCCATAGGCTCGTAAAATGATTTTCATTCGATTTCTTCATTACCCAAGCCAAGTCAAATATTTTTCATGCTCATTGCAGCCCACATTTTTCATTTATTCATATTTTTACACACATTTTACAACTTTTACAAATAGGTCCTTACTTGACATTTTCATCAAAAAATCACTTGGTAAATATTGTTTATCTAATACCAAATATGCAATTTCTACCATTAGACATCAAAATACACAAATATTCAACATGGGTAAAATTTTAGACTTTGATTTTCTTTCAAATTAGTCATTGAAATAGCTAAATCAAGTTACAACAATAAAAAAAACATAAAAATCATTAAAAACGAGACAAGAACGAACTTACAATCAAGCTTGAAAGTGGCCAAACCCTAGTGATGGAGAACCTTGTGAATTTCGGCCATGGGGGCACTAATTTGAGAAGATGAAATCTTTTTATTTGTTTATTTTGTCTTTATTTACCAAATGACCAAAATGCCCTTAATGCGAAACTTTGAAATTTCACCTAACCATGTCCATTTTTGTCCAACTTCAAGTATAATGGTCTATTTATCAGTTAAGGACCTGCAATTTAAGAATTCATTGCAATTAAACACCTCTAGCTTCTAGAACACAAATTTTGCACCTATTGGAATTTAGTCCTATTAGTCAAATTGGACACCCTATCGATAAAATTTCTTAACGAAATTTTCACACAATCATTCAATCATATGGTAGACCTTAAAGAAATAGCAAAATAAATATTTCTACTTCAGATTTGTGCTATTTCTATTTGACCCTAAAACGGGCTGTTACAACTCTCCCCCCTTTAGGGATTTTCGTCCCCAAAAATCTTACCAGAAAAGTGGTTTGGGTATTGTTTTCTCATAGCTTCCTCGGGTTCTCACGTAGCCTCTTCGACCCCATATCTTTTCCATAACACTTCGACTAGGGTTATACTTTTATTTCTCAACTGTTTAACTTCCCGAGCTAAAATCTTAATGGGTTCTTCACTATAAGTCATACCTGGCCGAATCTCAACCTCCGTTGGTGAAATTACATGCTACGGATCTGATCGATATCTTCGCAACATAGACACGTGAAACACATTGTGAATCCTTTCTAGTTTCGACAGCAAAGCTAGCTGATACGCCACTGGTACTATTCTTTCAATAACCTCATACGAACCAATAAAGCATGGACTCAATTTACCCTTGCGACCAAATCTAAGAATTTTCTTCCATGGAGACACTTTCAAGAATACCTTATCACCGACTTGAAATTCAATCTCCTTCGTTTCAAATCCGCACACGGTTTCTGCCTATCCGAAGCAGCTTTCAAACAATCACGAATTACTTTCACTTTTTCTTTGGTTTCCCTAACAAAATCAATCCCGTGAATTTGTCTCTCACTGATATCAGTCCAGTATAACGGAGTTCAACACTTGTAGCCATACAATGCCTCATATGATGCCATCTTTATACTCGACTGAAAACTGTTGTTATAAGCAAATTCAATAAGGTAGATATTTTTCCCAACTACCTTTGAACTCTAATACACAACAATGAAGCATATCTTCAAGTACCTAAATCATCCTTTCTGATTGAATGTCGGTTTGTGGATGAAATGCTGTGCTAAAATTCAACTTTGTACCCAAAGCCTCTTGCAACTTTTTCCAAAATCGATACGTAAACCTCATATCTCTATCCGATATAATAGAAATAGGCACTCCGTGCAATCTAACAATTTCAGCAATGTACAGTTCAACTAACTTATCAAGTGAATAGTCGGTACATACCGGAATAAAATGAGCCAATTTCGTCAATCTATTAACAATGACCCAAATAGCATCTTTCTTCTTCGGAGTCAGAGGTAACCCAGTTACGAAATCCATCGTAATTCTGTCCCACTTCCACTTGGGAATCATCTCAGGCTGAAGTAAACCTGAAGGTACTTGATATTCATCCTTTACTTGTTGACAAATCAAACACTTCGATACAAATTTAGAGATATCTCGTTTCATACCTAACCACCAATACAATTTCTTCAAATCATTATACATCATCATACTTCCCGGATGAACAGACAGACAACCAATGTGTGCCTCAGGAAGAATTTTCTGAATAATCTCGGTATCTCCCTGTACACAAACGCTACCTCGGAACATCAAACAATCATAGGCCCCAATTTGAAAATCTGAATCACTAGTCGATTCACACTGAACTCTTATAGCTTGAAGTTCTTTGTCACATTTTTGAGCTTCACAAATTTGCTAAAGAAATACCGGCTTAGCTTTCAGCTCAGCTAGAATCGAGCCATCATCAGATAAGGTTAACCGTGTATTCATTCCCTTAAAGAAAACCAAGTCTTTCTACTTAAAGCATAGGCAACCACATTCACCTTTCCCGGATGATAGTCGATCACTAACTTATAATCTTTCAATAGTTTCATCCATCTCAGTTGTCTCAAATTCAAATCCTTTTAAGTCATCAAATACTTCAAACTCTTGTGGTTGGTAAAGATGTGGCACTTCTCACCGAATAAATGGTGTAGCCAAATCTTCAAAGAAAACACAATGGTAGCCAATTCCAAGTCGTGCATCGGATAATTTTTCTCACACGGTTTCAACTATCTCGAGGCATAAGCTATCACTTTGCCCTCTTGCATCAACACACAACCAAAACCGTTCAATGACGCGTCACTAAAAATCACAAACTCTTTTCTGGACTCTGGTTGCACTAAAATTAGTACCTCAATCAACAATGCCTTCAACTATTCAAAGCTCTTTTGACATTTATCAGTCCATTCGAACTTAACATCTTTTTGTAACAGTTTTGTCATAGGTGTAGCAATCATTGAAAATCCTTTAGCAATTTGTCGATAATACCCGGCTAAGCCCAAAAAGCTTCTAACCTCGAATAAATTCCTCAGCGATTTCCAATCAACAATTACCAAAATCTTACTCAGATCAACTCTTATAACTTCCGCGGAGACAATGTGTCCCAAAAATCTGACTTATCGGAGCCAAAACTTACTTTTGCTGAATTTAGCAAACAACTTCTTATCTCTCAAAGTCTGCAACACAATTCTTAAATGTTCGGCATGCTCAGACTCATCCCGAGAATAAATCAAAATATCATCAATGAACACAACTATAAAGTTATCCAAATACAGTCAAAAGATTTGATTCATCAAATCCATAAAAACGACAGGAGCATTAGTTAATCCAAGAGGCATAACAAGAAATTCATAATGCCCATACCTTGTTCTGGATGCGGTTTTCGGTATATCCGAATCTGTAACTCTTAGCTAATAATAGTCGGATCTCAAATCTATCTTTGAAAACACGGTTGCCCCTTTCAACTGGTCAAACAAATCATCAATCCTCGGTAATGGATACTTATTATTTATCGTAACCTTGTTGAGTTGACAATAATCAATACAAAGTCTCTTGGATCCATCTTTCTTCTTAACGAATAACACCAGTGCACCACAGGGAGAAAAACTCAGTCTCGTAAAACCCTTATCTATCAACTCTTGTAACTGAGACTTCAACTCTTTTAACTCGGTTGGAGCCATTCTATACGGAGCTATCGATATCGGTGCAGTCCCCGATACAAATCAATAACAAACTCCACCTTTCTGACCGGTGGTAACCCTGGCAACATTTATCATGTCCCAAATTAACCATGCTAATTTCACATATACAATGTATCATTAAGCTACTTTCATGACACCTATTTGTGCATAAGATTATCATCTCACAAATAAAGCATATTTCTAAACATTTAACATTTATATGACAAATCACACTCTATCATAAGTACGTCATGACCATAACACCAAAGACATTAGCACATATACATAAATAAATGGGCTTACAACTATTATAGTCAAAATGAGCCAATTACATGGCTAAATACCAAATTAACTTAAACAATTATGAGCCAATACTTTTGGCCAAATCAAATGACACGTATAACAAAATGACCAAGTCCCTATATATGTCATACTTTCAAATTACTAAGATCATCAAATACCCAAAATAACAGTTTTGATAGTGTGAGGCAAATCTCTGACGATCTCCGATTCCGAGTTAGCTTGGCGACACTATAAAAACATGGAAAACAAACGGAGTAAGCTGTATAGCTTAGTAAGCTCTTATGCAAGAAATAAGCAATACTTACCAAGCACATGACATTCAAATGATATAACATAATTAATGTAAACCTACCATAATTTCATGATCATAATCTATTCCATCAGAAAACTTACTTCATATTCACCACGTCACACATTTAATAAGCATGAGATTTATGTACATACCTGAGCCATCTCGAAATCAATTTACACACATTCTCATCTTTGACATACCCGCGAACCACTCGGAATAATAATGTTAGATACTCGGGAAAATTTGCACACTAAGTGCCGCATAGATAGCAAAAGCTACCTAAGTCTCATATCACATAATCGCTCACTCTCGAGCCATCGACAGGCCTACTCACAGAAGCTGTCAGCCAAGACGTAGCTGCACGGTGCTGCTCATACAAGTTGTCCAGTATCCGCAACATATGCCGATATACTCAGCCACCAGTAGGACATACAAGACCAGCACCCGGATCACATAATCACATAACATATAACTACCCTAATGACATGTCACTTGTATCCTACCCTATTCCTAAGGTTCAAACGGATTTTCCGCTTGTCGATTCGTCGTCGAACTCGTTCGTAGGATTATACTCATTCTTAAAATCAAACATACAATTCATGCAATGTTAAAGCATTTAAATACAATTATTCTAAAGCTTATTTTTAACATACGAACTTACCTCGGTACAAAATGACTAACTGTTCGATTTAGTCGACAACTTTGTTCTTTCCCCGGTCTAGGTCAGAACCTCGTCTTTCTTGATCTATAATATCAAATTTAACTTATTCAATTATCACATTATTCAATTTAATCCCAAAAACAGTTTATGGCAAAAATTACATTTCTACACCTAACTTTTCAACTTTCTACATTTTAGTCCCTAGGCTCGTAAAATGATTTTCATTCGATTTCTTCATTACCCAAGCCTAGCTGAATCTTTTTCATGCTCATTGCAGCCCACATTTTTCATTTATTCATATTTTTACACACATTTTACAACTTTTACAAATTGGTCCCTACTTGACATTTTCATCAAAAATCACTAGGTAAATGTTGTTTATCTAATACCAAACATGCAATTTCTACCATTAGACATCAAAATACACAAATATTCAACATGGGTAAAATTTTAGACTTTGATTTTCTTTCAAATTAGTCCTTGAAATATCTAAATCAAGTTACAACAATCACAAAAACGTAAAAATCATTAAAAATGGGACAAGAACGGGCTTACAATCGAGCTTGAAAGTGGCCAAACCCTAACTATGGAGAACCTTGTGAATTTCGGCCATGGGGGGACTAATTTGAGAAGTTGACATCTTTTTATTTGTTTATTTTGTCTTTATTTACCAAATAACCAAAATGCCTTTAATGCCAAACTTTGAAATTTCACCTAACCATGTCCATTTTTGTCCAACTTAAAGTATAATGGTCTAATTACCATTTAAGGACCTCCAATTTAAGAATTCATTGCAATTAAACACCTCTAGCTTCTAGAACACAAATTTTTCACCTATTGCAATTTAGTCCTATTAGTCAAATTGGACACCTTATCGATAAAATTTCTTAACGAAATTTTCACACAATCATTCAATTATACGGTAGACCTTAAAGAAATAATAAAATAAATATTTATACTTTAGATTTGTGATCCTGAAACCACTGTTCTAATTTGACCCTAAAACGGGTTATTATAATGAACTTTACTGATCAAAAGGGATGATTACAATGCTTCATCAGAGTTTCTGTTTATAGGGATAAGAAGTATAAAAGAAATAGAGATCTAATATTAATAACTATTAGAATTTAAAGTATATCAAAAATTTTTCTTTATCATGATGGACATCCACTTAATAAGATATTCATAACATAAACTACTTTTTGTTTTGAATTTTTTATTTTAATATTATAATTAGTGTTTAAAAAAAGGATAAATTTGTTTATTGCCCGCCAAGTTTATCAAATTTTTTGAGTTAATGTGTAAAGGTACCTAAATTTGGCAATTTATATCTACTTAGTACTTTGACGTTTTTCAAACCTAACTGGTACTTAAACTCGACAACTGTAAGCCAATTTGGTACATCTTTTAGGTATCTAACCAATATTGTTAAAATATATTGGAGTGGCACTGATAACCAATAGTATAGTGGTACGTGATAGCAAAATGTGAGGTTGTCATGTGTCACTATATTTAAAAAAATTTAACACATGACAAATGTCATGCTATCGTGTGTCACTATATTATTGGTCGCCAGTGTCACATTAGTACCACACCGGCATATTTTAAATGTATTAGTAAAGTACCTAAAAGAAATACCAACTTGGCTTACAATTTCCAAGTTTAGGTACAAATTAGTTAAGAAAAAAAGTTCAGGTACCACGTAGGTATAAGTTGCCAAGTTCAGGTACCTTTATATATATTAAGCCAAGTTATAATATTTGTAATATTTATCTTTTCAGAGAATACTTGTGGTTAGGGAATTAATCACTGTTGATAGTGAATACTACAAGAAAAAAAATATTAGACATTAATTTTTTAAGAGGTAATGGCATTAATGGCTCCTATACTTTGTGATTTGTTCCAATGTGACCCCTAAACTTTCAAATATCTAACTAAGCCTTTGTACTTTATTTCTATTTACTAAAGTGGTCTTGACCTTCACGGAGTCAAGATTTGTGCTGATGTGGCGCAACGGCTACCCAGAGTACACCACTTGTCTAGTAGAGGAACTTTGATTGCCTTCCCATGGCCCTTTTATGCAATTTTGCCTTATTCTTTTATTTTCTTTGGTAAATCAACATTAAAGTTTAGATGTTCAAAGTTTCAACTCTCTATTTGCGATTTCGAACATCAAAAATACATTTTTACAGCATGCTTTTGCTTTTCAAAGTTTCAAATTTGTTTTCATCTACCAAATCCCTTGTTCTCTCTTCATTTCCAATATGCAAACAAATCAAAACCATCATCCATCAATTTTTTTTCTTTTATTTTGGTTAAAATAAATAATTTTTTATTATGATTTCATTTAATTTTGACAAAAATAAAAGAAAATATTAAATAAAAAAGATAACTGAAAAAAAAGTAAAAATAGAAAAAATTCCAATTAATATAATTTGGGAAAGAAATATAAATTTTCTTAAAAATTATTTTTTTATTTTAAAATATATTTTTAGAATTTTAAAATATATTTTTAGAATTTCTAAAAATATATTTTAAAATAAAAAGTAATAATTTAGTTAAAAAGATGTTTTTATGCAAAATAAACAAAAAGAAGTTGCTCACAAGTAAACTTATTCATGGGTCGAGCCACCCGATTTGGCCCCAATGTCCGCCCAAAATATAGGAAGGTTTGGGAAAAAGTATAGGCCTGAAAAATGGCATTGGGTTTAAGAATGAGGTCCGTTTTAAAAATGTGCCAGGCTTCGAGCAAGGATTTTTCAACCTAGGCCCAGCCCAATTTTATTAACCTAAAAGGTTTACCCTAATTCCCACTTCCCAGCAGACCTAATCTTGATATTCATCTTTCCCTTTCCAATCCCTATTTTCCCTTCTGAAATCCCTAATCTTTAAATTTTTCCTTACTTATTGCTTCTTTCACGTTGCCACCATTTTTGCTTCTCTGCCTTTAGCTACTTTTCATTTGTTTCGCTGTCATTGCCGCCATTGTTACTTTTTTGCCTTCTGCTTAGTTTCTGCTTCTTCGCCAGTGGTTATTCGCCGCTACTACTTTTGGCTTCTCTACCTTCTACAACTTCTACAGCCTCAGTTCCCCCACTCACCTATTCACTCATTCACAAAGAAAACACCCCCGTCACACTCAGAGACAGCGTCGCTACTCATTTGTCTCCAACATTCAACCTTCAGTCTCATCGCACATTGTAATAACAACTAGTTAGTAGTTACTAAAAAAAACTACTTATTATGACAATGCATACAATAATTTTCCCACCTAACACACTTTCACCAACCTTAGTTCCCCTACTCACCCATTCACTCATTCACAAAGACAACACCCCCACCACGCTCAGAGACCTCCAGCGTCGCTACTCATTTGTCTCCAACATTCAGCCTTCAGTCATCGCACATTGTAATAACAACTAGTTAATAGTTACTAAAAAAACTACTTATTATGATAACGCATACAATAATTTTATCACCTAACACACTTTCACTGCCAATAATCTTTACTGTGGAATATAAAATGATCACAATTTTCTTGGTTTTATAGAATTTTTTTCATAGAGAATTATTGTCTGTATTGCACTACCAGTCCGTTTTAAAAATGGGTCAGGCTTCGAGCAAGGAGTTTTCAACCCAAGCCCAGCCCGATTTTATTAACCTAAAAGTTTTAACCTTGTTCCCACTTCCCAGTAGACCAAGTCTTGATATTCCCCTTTCCCTTTCCAATCCCTATTTTCCCTTCCTTAATCCCTAATCCTTAAATTTCTTCTTTTTTATTACTTCTTTAGTGTTGCCACCATTGTTGCTTCCTTTCCTTTTACTGCTTTTCCTTTGTTTCATTGGCATCACCGCCATTGTTGCTTTTTTACCTTCTGTTTAGTTTTTGCTTCTTCGCCAGTTGTTAGTTGTCGCAGCTACTTATCTCTTCTCTACCTTCTGCAAATCCTGCAACCTCAGTTCCCCCACTCACCCATTCACTCATTCACAAAGATAACAACCCCACCAAGCTTAGAGACCTCTAGCGTCGCTGTTCATTTGTCTCCAACAATCAGCCTTTAATCTCATCGCACATTGTAATAACAACTAGTTAGTAGTTACTATAAAAACTACATATTATGATAATGCATACAATAATTTTACCACCCGACACACTTTCACCAACATCAGTTTTCCCACTCAACAATTCACTCATTCATAAAGACAACACCCCCACCACGATCAAAGACCTCTAGCGTCGCTACTCATTTGTCTCCAACATTCAGCCTTCAATCTCATCGCACATTGTAATAACAACTAGTTAGCAGTTACTAAGAAAAACTACTCATTATGATAATGCATACAATAATTTTACCACCTGACACACTTTCACCAACCTCAGTTCCCCTACTAACCCATTCACTCATTCACAAAGACAACACCCCCACCACGCTCAGAGACCTCTAACGTCGCTACTCATTTGTCTCCAACATTCAGCCTTCAGTCTCATCGTACATTGTAATAACAACTAGTTAGTAGTTACTAAAATAACTACTTATTATGATAATTCATACAATAATTTTACCACCTAACACACTTTCACTGCCAACAATCTTTCCTGTGGAATATAAAATTATCTCATTTTTCTTGGTTTTATATAATTTTTTTCATAGAGAATTATTGTATGTATTGCACTACCAGTTCGTTTTAAAAATGGGTCGGGATCGAGCAAGGATTTTTCAACCCAAGCCCAGCTCGATTTTATTAACCTTAAAGTTTCACCCATGTTCCCACTTCCCAGCAAACCCAGTCTTGATATCCCTTTTTCCCTTTCCAATCCCTATTTTCCCTTCCTTAATCCCTAATCCTTAAATTTTTCCTTATTTATTGGTTCTTTGGTTTTGACACCATTGTTGCTTCTCTGCCTTTTGCTACTTTTCATTTGTTTCGTTGTTATTGCTGCCATTGTTGCTTTTTTACCTTTTGCTTAATTTCTACTTCTTCACCAGTCGTTAGTCGCCGCTACTACTTATCACTTCTCTACCTTCTGCAAATTCTGCAACCTCAGTTCCCCCACTCACCTATTCACTAATTCATAAAGAGAACACCCTACCACGCTTAGAGAACTCCAGCGTCGCTACTCATTTCTCTCCAACATTCAGCTTTCAGTCTCATCGCACATTGTAATAACAACTAGTTAGTAGTTACTAAAATACCTACTTATTATGATAAATCATACAATAATTTTACCACCTGACACACTTTCACCAGCCTCAGTTCCCTTACTTACCCATTCACTCATTCACAAAGACAACACCCTCACCACGCTTAGAGACTTCCAGCATCGCTACTCATTTCTCTCCAATATTTATCCTTCAGTCTCATCGCACATTGTAATAACAATTAGTTAGTAGTTACTAAAAACAACTACTTATTATGATAATGCATACAATAATTTTACCACCTGACACACTGTCACAAACCTAAGTTCCCCTACTCACCCATTCACTCATTCACAAAGACTACACCCCCACCACGCTGAGAGACCTCCAGCATCATTACTCATTTGTCTACAATATTCAGCCTTCAGTCTCATCGTACATTGTAATAACAACTAGTTAGTAGTTACTAAAAGACTACTTATTATGATAATGCATACAATAATTTTACCACCTGACACACTTTCACTGCTAATAATCTTTACTGTGGAATATCAAATGGTCTCATTTTTCTTGGTTTTATAGAATTTTTTCATATAGAGTTATTGTATGTATTGCGCTACCAGTCTGTTTTAAAAATGGGTCGGGCTTCAAGCAAGGATTTTTCAACCCAAGTCCAGCCTAATTTTATTAACCTAAAATTTTTACCCTTGTTCCCACTTCCCAGCAGACCCAGTCTTGATATCCCATTTTCCGTTTCAATCCCTATTTTCCCTTCCTTAATCCCTAATCCTTAAATTTTTCCTTATTTAGTGCTTCTTTGGTGTTGCCACCAATGTTGCTTCTCTGCCTTTTGTTGCTTTTCATTTGTTTCGATGACATTGCTGCTATTGTTGCTTTTTTACCTTCTACTTAGTTTCTGCTTCTTCACCAGTCGTTAGTCGTCGCTGCTACTTATCGCTTCTCTACCTTCTACAAATTCTGCAACCTCAGTTCCCCCACTCACCCATTCACTATTTCACAAAGACAACACCCCTACCATGCTCAAAGACCTCCAGCGTCGCTGCTCAATTGTCTCCAACATTCAGCCTTTAGTCTTATCGCACATTGTAATAACAACTAGTTAGTAGTTACTAAAAAAACTACTTATTATGATAATACATACAATAATTTTACCACCTGACACACTTTCACCAACCTCAGTTCCCCCACTCAACCATTAACTAATTTATAAACACAACACCCCCACCATGCTCAGAGACCTCTAGCGTCGCTACTCATTTGTCTCCAACATTCAGCCTTCACTCCCATCGCACATTGTAATAACAACTAGTTAGTAGTTACTAAAAATAATTACTTATTATCATAATGCATACAATAATTTTACCACCTGACACACTTTCGAAAACCTAAGTTCCCCTACTAAGTTCCCCTACTCACCTATTCACTCATTCACAAAGACAACACCCCCACCACGCTGAGAGACCTCCAGCATTGTTACTCATTTGTCTACAACATTCATCCTTCAGTCTCATCGTACATTGTAATAACAACTAGTTAGTAGTTACTAAAAAACTACTAATTATGATAATGCATACAATAATTTTACCACCTGACACACTTTCACTACTAATAATCTTTACTGTGGAATATAAAATGATATCATTTTTCTTGGTTTTATAGAATTTTTTTTCATAGAGAGTTATTATATGTATTGTACTACCAGTCTGATTTAAAAATGGGTCAGGCTTCGAGCAAGGAATTTTCAACCCAAGTCCAGCCCGATTTTATTAACCTAAAAGTTTTATCCTTACTCCCATTTCCCAGCAGACCCAATCTTGATATCCCCCTTTCTGTTTCCAATCCCTATTTTCCCTTCCTTAATCCCTAATCCTTAAATTTTTCCTTATTTATTGCTTCTTTGGTGTTGCCACCAATGATTCTTTTCTACCTTTAGCTGCCTTTCATTTGTTTTGTTGTCATTGCTGCCATTGTTGCTTTTTTACCTTCTGTTTAGTTTCTGCTTCTTCACCAGTCATTAGTCGTCGTTGCTACTTATCGTTTCTCTACCTTCTGCAAATTCTGCAAACTCAGTTCCCCCTCTATCCCATTCACTAATTCACAAAGACAACACCCCCACCACGCTCAGAGACCTCCAGCATCGCTACTCATTTGTCTCCAACATTCGGCCTTTAGTTTCATCGTACATTGTAATAACAACTAGTTAGTAGTTACTAAAAAAACTACTTACTATGTAATAAATACAATAATTTTACCACCTGACACACTTTCACCAACCTCTGTTCCCCTACTCAACCATTCACTCATTCACAAACACAACACCCCCACCACGCTCAGAGACCTCTAGTCTCGCTACTCATTTGTCTCCAACATTTAGCCTTCAGTCCCATCGCACATTGTAATAACAACTAGTTAGTAGTTACTAAAAAAACTACTTATTTTGATAATGCATACAATAATTTTACCACCTGACACACTTTCACTACCAATTCTTTACTGTGGAATATAAAATGATCTCATTTTTCTTAGTTTTATAGAATTTTTTTCATAGAGAATTATTGTATGTAATGCACTACCAGTCCATTTGAAAAATGGGTTAAGCTTCGAGCAAGGATTTTTCAACCTAGGCCCAGACCAATTTTATTAACCTAAAAGTTTTACCCTTGTTCCCACTTCCTAGTAGACCCAGTCTTGATATACCTCTTTCCCTTTCCAATCCCCATTTTCCCTTCCTCAATCCCTAATCCTTAAATTTTTCCTTATTTACTGCTTCTTTGGTGTTGCCACCATTGTTGCTTCTCTGCTTTCGCTGCTTTTCCTTTCTTTCGTTGTCATTACTGTCATTGTTACTTTTTTACCTTCTGTTCAGTTTCTGATTCTTTGCCAGTCGTTAGTCGCCACTGCTATTTATCGCTTCTCTACCGTCTGCAAATTCTACAACCACAGTTCCCCCAGTCACCCATTCACTCATTCACAAAGACAACAACCCTACCATGCTCAGAGACCACCAGCATCGCTGTTCATTTGTCTCCAACAATCGAACTTCAGTCTTATCCCACATTGTAATAACAACTAGCTAGTTGTTACTATAAAAACTACTTATTATGATAATTCATACAATACTTTTATCACTTGACACGCTTTCACCGACCATAGTTTCCCCACTCAACCATTAACTCATTCACAAAGATAACACCCCTACCACGATCAGAGACCTCTAGCGTCGCTACTTATTTGTCTCCAACATTCAACGCTCAGTCTTATCGCACATTGTAATAATAGCTAGTTAGTAGTTACTAAGAAAAACTACTCATTATGATAATGCATACAATAATTTTACCACCTGACACACTTACACCAACCTCAGTTCCCCAACTCACCCATTCACCCATTCACAAAGACAACACCCCCACCACGCTCAGAGACCTCCAGCATCGCTACTCATTTTTCTCCAGCATTCAGCCTTCAGTCTTATCGCACATTCTAATAACAACTAGTTAGTAGTTACTAAAATAACTAAAATAACTACTTATTATGATAATGCATACAATAATTTTACCACCTAACACACTTTCAATGCCAATAATCTTTACTGTGGAATATAAAATAATCTCATTTTTCTTGGTTTTATAGAATTTTTTTCATAGAGATTAATTGTATATATTACACTACAAGTCTGTTTTAAAAATGGTTCGGGCTTCGATCAAGGATTTTTCAACCTCGACCTAGCTCAATTTTATTAACCTAGAAATCTTACCCTTGTTCCCACTTCCCAATAGACCCAGTGTTGATATTCCCCTTTCCTTTCCAATCCCTATTCTCCCTTCCACAATCCTCAATTCTTAAAATTTTCCTTATTTACTGCTTCATTGGTGTTGCCACCATTGTTTCTTCTCTTACTTTTGCTGCTTTTCGTTCGTTTCGTTGTCATTGCCACCATTGTTGCTCTTTTACCTTCTACTTAGTTTCAGTTTCTTCCCCTGTTGTTAACAGTCGCTGCTACTTTTCACTTCTCTACCTTCAGTAAATTATGCAACCTCAATTCCCTCACTCAACCATTCACTCATTCACAAAGACAACACCCCCACCACGCTCAGAGACCTCCAGCATCGCTACTCATTTGTCTCCAACATTCACCCTTCAATCTCATCGCACATTGTAATAACAACTAGTTAGTAGTTACTTAAAAAAACTACTTATAATGATAATGCATACAATAGTTTTACCACCTGACATACTTTCACCAGCCTCAGTTCCCCTACTCACCCATTCACTCATTCACAAAGACAACACCCCCACCACGCTCAGAGACCTCCAGCGCCGCTACTCATTTGTCTCCAACATTCAGCCTTCAGTCTTATCGTACATTATAATAACAACTAGTTAGTAGTTACTAAAATAACTACTTATTATGATAATGCATACAATAATTTTATCACCTAACACACTTTCATTCCCAATAATCTTTACTGTGGAATATAAAATGATCTCATTTTTCTAGGTTTGATAGAATTTTTTCATAGAGATTTATTCTATATATTGCACTACCAGTCCATTTTAAAAATAGGTCGACCTTCGAGCAAGGATTTTTCAACCCAGGCCAAGCCCGATTTTATTAACCTAAAAGGTTTACCCTTGTTCCTACTTGCCAGCAGGCCCAGTCTTAATATTCCCATTTCCCTTTCCAATCCCTATTTTCCCTTCCTTAATCCGTAATCCTTAAATTTTCCCTTATTTATTGCTTTTTTGGTGTTGCCACCATTGTTGCTACTCTTCTTTTTACTGGTTTTCAGTTTTTCGTTGTTATTACCGCCATTGTTACTTTTTTACCTTCTTCTTATTTTCTACTTCTTTTCTAGTCGTTAGTGGTCGCTGCTACTTTTCACTTCTCCATCTTCTACAAATTCTGCAACCTCAATTCCTCCACTAACCCATTCACTCATTCACAGAGACAACACCCCCACCACGTTCTGAGACCTCCAATGTTACTGCTCATTTGCATCCAACATTCAGCCTTCAGTCTCATCGCACATTGTAATAGCAATTAGTTCTTAGTTACTAAAACAGACTACTTATTATGATAATGAATACAATAAATTTTCCACCTGACACACTTTCACCAACCTCAGCTCCCCTACTCACCCATTTACTAATTCACAAAGACAACACCCCCACCACGCCGAGAGACCTCCAGCATCGTTACTCATTTGTCTACAACATTCAGCCTTCAGTCTCATCGTACATTGTAATAACAAGTAGTTAGTAGTTACTAAAAGACTACTTACTATGATAATGCATATAATAATTTTACCACCTGACACACTTTCACTGCGAATAATCTTTACTGTGGAATATAAAATGATCTCATTTTTCTTGGTTTTATAGAATTTTTTTCATAGAGAATTATTGTATGTATTGCACCACCAGTCCGTTTTAAAAATGGGTCGGGCTTCGAGCAAGGATTTTTCAACCCAAGTCCAACTCGATTTTATTAACCTAAAATTTTTACCCTTGTTCCCACTTCCCAGCAGGCCCAGTCTTGATATCCCCTTTTCCGTTTCTAATCCCTATTTTTCCTTCCTTAATCCCTAATACTTAAATTTTTCCTTATTTATTGCTTCTTTGGTGTTGCCACCAACGTTGCTTATCTACCTTTTGCTGCTTTTTATTTGTTTCGTTGTCATTGCAGCCATTGTTGCTTTTTTACCTTCTGCTTATTTTCTGCTTCTTCGCCAGTTGTTAGCTGCCACTGCTAATTTTTGCTTCTCTGCCTTCTACAAATTCTACAACCTCAATTATCCCACTCACCCATTCACTAATTCACAAAAATAGAACCCCCACCACGCTCAAAGACCTCCAACGTCGCTGCTCATTTCTCTCCAACATTCAGCTTTCAATTACATCGCACGTTGTAATAACGACTAGTTAGTAGCTACTAGAAAGAAACTACTTACTATGATAATGCATGCAATAATTTTCCCACCTGACACACTTTCACCAGCCTTAGTTCCCCTACTCATCCATTCACTCATTCACAAAGACATCACCCCCACCACGCTTAGAGACCTCCAGTGTCGCTACTCATTTGTCTCCAACATTCAGCCTACAGTCATCGCACATTGTAATAACAACTAGTTAATAATTACTTAAAAAACTACTTATTATGATAATGCATAAAATAATTTTACCACCTGACACACTTTTACTGCCAATAATCTTTACTGTTGAATGTAAATTGATCCCATTTTTCTTGGTTTTATAAAAAACTTTTCATAGAGATTTATTGTATATATTGCACTACCAGTCCGTTTTAAAAATGGGTCGGGCATCGAGTAAGGATTTTTCAACCATAGCCTAACCCGATTTTATTAACCTAAAAGTTTTACACTTGTTCTCGCTTCCTAGCAGACCCAGTTTTGATATTCCCCTTTCCCTTTCCAATCCCTATTTTCCCTTCTTTAATCTCTAATCCTTAAATTTTTCCTTATTTATTGCATCTTTGGAGTTGCCACCGTTGTTGCTTTTCTTCCTTTTGCTGCTTTTCGTTTGTTTCATTGTCATTCTCGCCATTGTTGCTTTTTTACCTTCTACTTAGTTTTTACTACTTCGCAAGTCGTTAGACGCCGCTGCTACTTTTCACCTCTCTACTCTCCCATTCACTCATTCACAAAGACATCACCCCCACCACGCTTAGAGACCTCCAGTGTCGCTACTCATTTGTCTCCAACATTCAGCCTACAGTCATCGCACATTGTAATAACAACTAGTTAATAATTACTTAAAAAACTACTTATTATGATAATGCATAAAATAATTTTACCACCTGACACACTTTTACTGCCAATAATCTTTACTGTTGAATGTAAACTGATCCCATTTTTCTTGGTTTTATAAAAAAAATTTCATAGAGATTTATTGTATATATTGCACTACCAGTCCGTTTTAAAAATGGGTCGGGCATCGAGTAAGGATTTTTCAACCCAAGCCTAACCCGATTTTATTAACCTAAAAGTTTTACACTTGTTCTCGCTTCCTAGCAGACCCAGTTTTGATATTCCCCTTTCCCTTTCCAATCCCTATTTTCCCTTCTTTAATCTCTAATCCTTAAATTTTTCCTTATTTATTGCATCTTTGGAGTTGCCACCGTTGTTGCTTTTCTTCCTTTTGCTGCTTTTCGTTTGTTTCATTGTCATTCTCGCCATTGTTGCTTTTTTACCTTCTACTTAGTTTTTACTACTTCGCAAGTCGTTAGACGCCGCTGCTACTTTTCACCTCTCTACTCTCCCATTCACTCATTCACAAAGACAACACCCCACCACGATCAAAAACCTCCAGCATCGCCGCTCATTTGTCTCCAACATTCAGCCTTCAGTCTCATCGCACATTGTAATAACAACTAGTTATTAGTTACTAAAAAAACTACTTATTATGATAATGCATACAATAATTTTACCACCTGACACACTTTCACCAACATCAGTTCCCCCACTCAACCATTCACTCATTCACAAACACAACACCCCCACCACGCTTAGAGACCTCTAGCGTCGCTACTCATTTGTCTCCAACATTCAGCCTTCAGTCTCATCGCACATTGTAATAACAACTAGTTTGTAGTTACTAAAAAACTACTTATTTTGATAATATATACAATAATTTTACCACTTGATACACTTTCACTGCCAATAATCTTTACTGTGGAATATAAAATTATCTCATTTTTCTTGGTTTTATAGAATTTTTTTCATACAGAATTATTGTATGTATTGCACTACCAGTCCATTTTAAAAATGGGTCAGGCTTCGAGCGAGGATTTTTCAACCCAAGCCCAGACCAATTTTATTAACCTAAAAGTTTTACCCTTGTTCCCACTTCCCAGTAGACCTAGTCTTGATATACCCCTTTTCCATTTCCAATCCCTATTTTCCCTTCCTTAATCCCAAATCCTTAAATTTTTCCTTATTTATTGCTTCTTTAGTGTTTCCACTGTTGTTGCTTCTCTGCATTTTGCTGCTTTTCGATTGTTTCATTGTCATTGCCGCCATTGTTACTTCCTTACCTTCTATTGAGCTTCTACTTCTTCACTAGTCGTTAGTCGCCGCTGCTATTTATCCCTTCTCTACCTTCTACAAATTCTGCAACGTCAGTTCCCCCACTCACCCATTCACTCATTCACAAAGACAACAACCGCACCATACTCAGAGACCTCCAGCATTGTTGTTTATTTGTCTCCAACAATCAGCCTTCAGTCTCATCACACATTGTAATAACAACTAGTTAGTAGTTACTATAAAAACTACTTATTATGATAATGCATACAATAATTTTACAACTTGACACACTTTCACCAACCTTAGTTTCCCCACTCAGCCATTCACTCATTCACAAAGACAACACCCCCACCACGACCAGAGACCTCTAGCGTCGCTACTCATTTGTCTCCAACATTTAGCCTTCAGTCTCATCGCATATTGTAATAATAGCTAGTTAGAATTACTAACAAAAACTACTCAATATGTTAATGCATTCAATAATTTTACCACCTGACACACTTACACCAACCTCAGTTCCCCTACTCACCCATTCATTCATTCACAAAGACAACACCCCCACCACGCTCAAAGACCTCCAGCGTCACTACTCATTTGTCTCCAACATTCAACACTCAGTCTCATCGCACATTGTAATAATAACTAGTTAGTAGTTACTAAAATAACTACTTATTACAATAATGCCTACAATAATTTTACCACCTAACACACTTTCAATGCCAATTATCTTTACTGTGGAATGTAAGATAATCTAATTTTTCTTGGTTTTATAGAATTTTTTTCATAAAGATTCATTGTATGTATTGCACTACCAGCCCGTTTTAAAAATGGGTTGGGCTTCAAGCAAGGATTTTTCTACCTAGGGCCAACTCAATTTTATTAACCTAAAAATTTTACCCTTGTTCCCACTTCCCAGCAGACCTAGTGTTGATATTCCCCTCTCTCTTTCCAATCCCTATTCTCCCTTCCTTAATCCCTAATCCTTAAATTTTTCCTTATTTACTGCTTCTTTGGTGTTTCAACCACTCTTGCTTCCCTTCCTTTTGCTACTTTTCGTTTGTTTCGTTTTTATTCCAGCCATTGTTGCTCCTTTACCTTTTGCTTAGTTTCTGCTTCTTCGCATGTTAATTGTCACCGCTACTTGTCGCTTCCCTACCTTCTTTAAATTCTGCAACCTCAATTCCCCCACTCAACCATTCACTCATTCACAAAGACAACACCCCCATCACGCTCAGAGACCTCTAGCATCGCTGCTCATTTATCTCCAACATTCACCCTACAGTCTAATTACACATTGTAATAACAACTAGTTAGTAGTTACTAAAAAAAACTACTTATTATGATAATGCATACAATAGTTGTACCACCTGACATACTTTCACCAACCTCACTTCCCCTACTCACTCATTCACTCATTCACAAAGACAACACCCCCATCACGCTCAGAGACCTCCAGCATCGCTGCTCATTTATCTCCAACATTCACCCTACAGTCTAATCACACATTGTAATAACAACTAGTTAGTAGTTACTAAAAAAAACTACTTATTATGATAAAACATACAATAGTTGTACCACCTGACATACTTTCACCAACCTCACTTCCCCTACTCACCCATTCACTCATTCATAAAGACAACACCCCCACCACGCTCAGAGACCTCCAGTGTCACTACTCATTTGTCTCTAACTTTCAGCCTTCAGTCTCATCGTACATTGTAATAACAACTAGTTAGTAGTTACTAAAATAACTACTTATTATGATAATGCATACAATAATTTTACCACCTGACACACTTTCACTACCAATAATCTTTACTGTGGAATATAAAATTATCTCATTTTTCTTGGTTTTATAGCTTTTTTCATAGAGATTTATTCTATATATTGCACTACCAGTCCGTTTTAAAAATAGGTCGAGCTTCGAGCAAGGATTTTTCAACCCAGGCCCAGCCCGATTTTATTAACCTAAAAGGTTTACCCTTGTTCCCACTTCCCACTAGACCCAGTCTTGATATTCCCCTTTTTCGTTCCAATCCCTATTTTCCCTTCCTTAATCCCTAATCCTTAAATTTTTACTTATTTATTACTTCTTTGGTGTTGCCACCATTGTTGTTTCTCTTCTTTTTACTGGTTTTCAGTTGTTTCGTTATTATTGCCGTCATTGTTGCTTTTTTACCTTCTGCTAAGTTTCTACTTCTTCGCTAGTCATTAGTTGCCGCTGCTACTTTTCGCTTCTCCACCTTCTGTAAATTCTGCAACCTCAATTCCTTCACTCACCCATTCACTCATTCACAGAGACAACACCCCACCACGCTCAGAGACCTCCAATGTCACTACTCATTTGTATCCAACATTCAGCCTTCAGTCTCATCGCACATTGTAATAACAACTAGTTCGTAGTTACTAAAAAAAACTACTTATTATGATAATGCATGCAATAATTTTCCCACCTGACACACTTTCACCAACCTTAGTTCCCCTACTCACCCATTCACTCATTCACAAAGACAACACGCCCACCACGCTCAGAGACCTCCAGCATTGCTACTCATTTGTCTCCAACATTTGGCCTTCAGTCTCATCGCACATTGTAATAACAACTAGCTAGTAGTTACTAATAAAACTACTTATTTTGATAATGCATACAATAATTTTACCACCTGACACACTTTCACTGCCAATAATCTTTACTGTGGAATATAAATTATCTCATTTTTCTTGGTTTTATAGAATTTTTATCATAAAGAATTATTGTATGTATTGCACTACCAGTCCATTTTAAAAATGGGTCGGGCTTCGAACGAGGATTTTTCAACCCAAGCCTAGCCTGATTTTATTAAGCTAAAAGTTTTTCCCTTGTTCCCTCTACCCAGCTGACCTAGTCTTTATATTCTCCTTTCTCTTCCCAATCCCTATTTTTCCTTCCTCAATCCCTGATCCTTAATTTTTTCCCTATTTATTACTTCTTTGGTGTTGCCACCATTATTTCTTCTCTGTCTTTTGCTACTTTTCGTTTGTTTCGTTGTCATTGCAGCCATTGTTTCTTTTTTACCTTCTGCATAGTTTTTGCTTATTCGCTAGTCGTTAGATGCCGCTGCTACTTTTCGCTTCTCTACCTTCTGCAAATTCTACAACCTCAATTCCCCCACTCCCCCATTCACTCATTCACAAAGACAGCACCCCTACCACGCTCAAAGACCTCCAGTGTCGCTGCTCATTTGTCTCCAACATTCAGCTTTCAGTTTCATCGCACATTGTAATAACGACTAGTTAGTAGTTACTAAAAAGAAACTACTTACTATGATAATGCATGCAATAATTTTACCACCTGACACACTTTCACCAGCCTCAGTTCCCCTACTTATCCATTCACTCATTCACAAAGACATCACCCCCACCATGCTTAGAGACCTCTAGCGTCGCTACTCATTTGTCTCCAACATTTAGCCTTCAGTCATCACACATTGTAATAACAACTAGTTAATAGTTACTATAAAAACTACTTACTATGATAATGCATAAAATAATTTTACCACTTGACACACTTTTACTGCCAATAATCTTTACTGTGGAATGTAAACTAATGTCATTTTTCTTAGTTTTATAGAATATTTTTCATAGAGATTTATTGTATATATTGCACTACTAGTCCGTTTTACAAATGGGTCGGGTTTCAAGTAAGGATTTTTCAACCCAATCCCCACTCGATTTTATTAACCTAAAAGTTTTACCCTTGTTCCCGCTTCCCAACAGACCCAGTTTTGATATTCCCATTTCCCACTGCAATCCCTATTTTCCCTTCCTTAATCCCTGTATGGCCCAAATTTTGCCTGGGGCCCAATAAAACCAAACCCAAATTAAACCTAGCCCAAAACCCAACAACCTCCAAAGCCCAAACCTAAGCCCAAACCTAAATGCACCTACCCAAACCTAAGCCCAATACCCAAAATAAAAAAATAAAAGAAATAAAATCCAAATATCTTTACTCCACTAAACCACTCCAACCACTCCACTAAACCACTCCAACCACTCTAACCACTCCACTAAGCCACTACACTAAACCACTCCACTAAACCACCCCAACCACCCTACTAAACCACTCCACTAAACCACCCCAACCACTCCACTTGCCTACAAAAAATTTATTTGTAAAATTTGGCTATAAAAGCCATTCAAGACTATGTTAGAAAGGGGGTTTTTGTTTTTTGGAAAGGCTAGTTTTTGGAGATTAATCAAAGATCAAAGCAAAAGAGGTTTCTTTTGTCCATTCTTATCTTAAGTTCTTTGTTTGTTTATTGTTTTCCTTTCAATTTTATTTTGTTTTTTATACGAAAGTAAAAATAAAAGTAAGAAGCTTACCCATATTTTCATTACCGAAAAAGGTTTTTTTGAGGTCCGGCCGCCGTGTACGGTGGCACCGACGGCGGCCCGTGGGGGTCCGTGACCGAAGCAAAGCCGGACCAATGGTCGGATTTAGAAAGGAGGGAGAGAGTGTTATTTTTAATATTGTTATTATTTTCTATTATTATTATTATTACTAATACCACTATTATCATCATTATTACTATTATATTGTAATACCTTTTCATTATTATTACTATTGTGTTTTTGCTATTATTATTATATTTCCCTTTTTTTGTATTAACTTATACGTTATTATTTTTTATATTAACTAGTTTAATAAATATATATTTTTTAGCATATTTATTTTATTTACATATCATTACTTTTATTATTATTATTTCATCATCTATTCTACTTATAGTTTTTTTAAAATAATTTCAAACGTTTAGCTTATTCATTATTTCCCTTTCTTATTATTTGTTCGACTATTTATCTTACCTTCGTATTTATCGTTACTATTCATATTTGTTTTTATGTTTATCTTATTATAGTTATTGATTTTTATTTGTTATTTATTCTTTATTATCTCGTTCAATCACGAATTTAGGTTTTATCTAACCCAATAATAATTCTTTCATAAAAGTAAATATTCCGTATTTGATAATTCGAGACAATCATGCCCTAACTTACTGGGTTTTGACTCTTCTCATTTAATCTAAATACGGAATACTCTTTTAAATCACAATACGAGTTTTGAATAATACTTATTTTCGGAAGTACAATGTGTTGTGCCCTAACTTACTGGGTATAACACTTTGTCACCTCGAAGCAAGAATTTGTTTTAAAATAAAGGCAGTATTCGGTATTAGGAAATTCGAGAAAACGTGCCCTAACTTATTGGGTTTCAACTTTTCTTGTTTATCCTAAATAACCGAACAACCTTTTTTAAAAAAATTAGAATATATGAATTTTAAATAAAGGCAAGCTCATTCTCAAAGTTTGAGATGCCGTGTCCTAACTTACTGGGCATGTCGTTTTATTACTTCAAGATGAGAGAGTCTTTAACGTTTGTTTTAATCTATTCGGTCATTTTCAAATTAGCGTTTTTACGAAGAGGGATCGTATTTCAATGTCTTTCAAGCTTTCAATTTTCGACACTAAGATATTAATTAATCAACTAGGTACCAAATTTTGGGTGTTACGAGGGTGCTAATCCTTCCTCGTGCGTAACCGACTCCCGAACCTGTTTTCTTGATTTACATGGACCAAAATCGTTGTTTAAATAAATAAAACCATTTATTAAAAACAACCACTTTTACAAGGTGATCCAATCACACCTAAAAAGATTGGTGGCGACTCCCGTTTTCATTTTTCTCTAAGTCGATCCCCTTTTTTTTTCAAAAAAATGGTTACGACAGCTTGGCGACTCCAGTGGGGAGTTTTATACGAGAGTCAAGCCACAAGTTGATTAACTTTTGTCTTTTTTCGAAAATTGAGAATTTGGTTTTGATATACGATCTCTTCATTGCGTTTCACCCGTTTTTCGTACTATTTTCATCATTTTATTCCTATTTTCTTTAATCGTTTCAAGTTTTTATGCATATATCTTCTCGCATTGCATTGCATGACCGTTGTGGTCACACCCTTAAGTGGGAGTGAGAAACTACGCCTTCGTGAGGTTTTCACCTCTGTGCAGGATAGTGGATCACTTTCGGAATACATCCGTACCTATGGTTTCGTGAGATTTTCATCTCCGTGTAACCATAGGGAAATGTATTCCCCTGAATTGAACTCAATTCAAATGAGCCTATAATGGGTGAGGATCGAGGAATCTACTGGTTTAGGTACCCTTACTCTAGAACCAAACCACATATAGAGAGACCTAGGAGCCCACACTAGGTACAGCCACTCCGAACCCCTAGTGGTCACCCGAATTGCTTTATTTGTTATTTATTTATCCTACACTAATGTGTTTTATTTTTTTGTTTATAATTGCATTACATTACATCATCCTAGGAAGGAATTGTTGATTCATATTTGATTGCTAAATAGAACAGTTTGTCATAAGAAAACGGATTTCTTGATAAAGTGGATTATAATACGGTTGTCTAAATATGGTCCAAGTGAACACATGAAAGAAGACTGATAACCCGTGAAGAAATACAAGACTTTCCTTCATTGCCTGAAGACAGAAACAAACAAAGACTATTCGAGAGCCGTCACGTCTTGACCTTCTTAAAGGAGCTGACAAGTATCACAGTAATAAGTGAGCAACGAGTCACAGCCTAGATCGAGCAAAAAAGGAGTTAATATAAACATCTCTTGGAGAATTCGTCAGACTCGACCATAAGATCCGATTATGAAGAGGAAGATAGGTGTCTTCACTTGGAATATGAGAGAAAAGTCGTATATGTAGTCCGTTTTATGTAAAGGAATTTGCTTTCTAGAAAAGTTGTTCTAATAAAATTAAATTTATAATCAATGCCTTCCTTTTTTTTTGCATTTATGCATTTGCATTACATTACATCAAAGAAAAGAATGTGTTGATTCGAAATTCGATTCCTAAATAGAATAGTTTGTCATAAGGAAACGAATTTCTTGATAAAGTAGATTATAGTTCGGTCGCCTGAATATAGTCCAAGTAAACACGATGAGAGAAAGCTGGTAGTTCACGGAGGAATACATGATGTAATTGCTAGAGATTCAAGCCAACAAAGGCATGATGAGAGAAAGCCGGAAGTCCATGAAGGAATACATGACTTGATTTAATTGCCAACGAAGATTATCCAAGAGCCGGCATTTTTTGATGAGTATCATGGAGATAAGCGAGAAAGAGATCGAGGCTCAGATTAAGCAGCAAGGAACTAGCAAAGGCATCTTTTGGAGAATTTACAGGATTCGACCATGAAGAAAAGATCAGCGTTTACTTGGACTATGAAATGCAATACCGCATATGTAATCTATTTTCATGTAAAGAAATATGTTTTCTAGAAAAGTTATTCTAATGGAATTGAATTCAAGATCAACATACTCCTTTCTTTTGCATTCATTCCATACATTTGCATTACATTACAACATTTGCATTAAACTTTCACTAAAGAACCCTGATTAAACAAAATTATTTCAGTTAATCTGGAAACCAACGAGAATCAAGCAACCAAACACAGCTACTATACCCGCCGTAAAACCAAAGCAATAGACTAGAGATTAGAAAGGATAGAACAAATGCAAAGGGAGATGCAAGAATAATTAAAAGCGCAGATGCAAGAGCAACTAGCTAAGATACAACAAGATATGAAGGAAAAAATTGAAGAATCCCAAAATAATCTGTTAGGCCAGTTGGCGCAGTTGCTGGCTAGAGAGCGCGAGAAAGGGAAGAGTACTATGGGGAACAATAATGAAGACCCTATCTATCCTCCAGGCTTTGCTCCGGTAAACACTCAACCACAACTGGAGGTGCATCCACGAATGGTACCCGTCACTATCAGGCCCCAGCAATACCAGGCCAAAGCCTCAACACCAATGAATATTCTTATAGGATCGAGCTCTAATCTTGGGGATAATCCAGCTAATCTATTGGTCCCGGACCTTGATGACATGGCAGAAATGGAGAAAGGAAAAGTAGACATGGCAAAACAACTCGATGATAGGTGTAAATGGCTCGAAGAAAAGTTTAAAACAATGGAGACTGCTGATTACCGTGGCGGGATCGACGCTAAGGACTTAAGCTTGGTCCCAGATCTGGTGCTCCCACCAAAATTTAAAACTCCGGAGTTCAAAAAGTATAATGGGACGAGCTGCCCTGAAGCTCATATTACGATGTTCTGTCGAAGGATGACAGGGTATGTTAACAATGACCAGCTTTTGATCCACTGTTTCCAAGATAGTCTGATCGGATCTGCGGCCAAGTGGTATAACCCGCTCAGCCGTGCCCAAATTGGTTCATGGAAGGACTTGGCTCAAGCTTTCATGAAACAATACGGTCACGTGACAGACATAGCACCCGACAAAATTACTCTACAAAATATGGAAAAGAAGCCGGGTGAGAGCTTCAGGCAGTATGCACAACGGTGGAGGGAAATAGCGATGCAAGTCCAGCCACCTCTCTTGGAGAAGGAAACGACCATACTCTTCATTAATACTTTGAAGGCCCCATTCATCACCCATATGATTGGGAATACTACCAAAAGTTTTTCCGATATGGTAATGGCAGGCGAGATGATTGAGAATGCCATAAGAGGTGGCAAGATTGAAGTTGGAGAAACTACCAAGAGGTCAGTTCCAAAGAAAAGGGAGAATGAAGTGAACAGTACGAGCTCATATAATAGAGATCACTCAAGGTTAATAACTGTCAATCAACCAAAGGTAACTACGAGGGGGCAACAAGGTTCGACAAAGCAGGAATCAAGTGTAAGGCAAATTTTTGAAAAGCTCCAGTTTACGCCAATCTCAATGTCATATAAGGAGTTATATCAAAGTTTATTTGATTCACATGTGGTGTCCACATTTTATATAAAGCCGTTGCAACCCTCGTACCCCAAATGGTATGATTCAAACGCTCAATGTGATTATCATGCGGGAGTATCGAGGCATTCAATAGAAAACTGTACTGCCTTCAAGAAGACGGTTGAAAGACTCCTCGAGATGGGGATTGTGAAGTTTGATGATACCCTTGGTACAAAGAGTCCGTTATCAAATCACGATGATAAGAGCAAATGATTAAAGGACTCTGTCAAAGATGGAAAAATAAGAAGAGGATTAGTAGCATTGGATCCTGAGTGGAGAAACTTGTGAGGCATTTGTCCTTACAAACCTGGAAATGTTTTGAACGATTAGTCTGTAGAGGAACCTCTTGTAGTTTTTAGAGCTAATCTAGAGTAATATTCAAAACACGCTTGTTGCTTTAAGCCTAGAAGCAATTAAACCCTTTTTGTGTAATAGGCTTGTATCCTAAGTCTTTATTTCAATAAAATGCATCTTTTTGAGCAAATATTCTTTGATTTCATCTCATACGGTACAAATAATTGTTCTTAGATTCTTTTTTTCTTTGGAATTTATTTCAAATATTCATTTATTCTTCATTCATGATCATACCATACAAATAATCATCCTTAGAATCATTTATTCTTTGGAATCTGCCTTCAACGGGTCCCCAGATATCAATGATGTGAGTAACGCTGTCATTGACTCTGAGTCTCCTTTTGAGCGAAATATGAGCCTAAAGGGATCTCAACACTCTGAATATGATAGAAATGTAGACTACTCTCTGATTTGTTAAGGATGGTAGAGTAAGATGAAAACAGATCCTCTCTTACAAAAAGACAGTAGACAGTAGGCCTAGGACAAGAGAAAGAGGCAAACATCGGAGTCTGCATTACCACAAAGGCAAAACGAGACGTCATTGAGTCACTTCCGAGAATTTAAAGATTTTTTGCACGATCATATCAAGATACGTCTGGCTACTAAGATAGGAGGATGTTGCAGGGTTTTGAATGGCATATGCTAATGGTTTTACGATGGCCAGGCTAATCATGAGATTTGGGTTCTGCTGGTCTACCATAGAAAGGGATTACATCAGTATGCCATAAATGCCAAATTTATGGAGAGAAAATTCATATGCCCCTTCATTCTTTCGACTTTCTCTATGTGGGGCATGGAGATTATTGGGCCAATCTCGTCGAAGGCTTCTAACAGGCATCAATTACTTCGCCAAGAGGGTGAAAGTCACTTCATATGTCAATCATAGAAAAAAAGGAATCATGGAAAGATGACTGAGACTTGTAAATATCGGCATAAGAAGTCATCATGTACCCTCTATGCTCATCGAACGTCAGCCAGGACCTTAGCTGGGGCAACACATTGCTCGTTGGTTTATGGGATAGAATCGGTTTTGAAGATGAGATTCCTTTCCTCTGAGTCTCGTCAGAGCTGAAGTTAGATAAGGTAAAATGAATCCAATCCTGATAAGATCAATTGAATTTGAAGAAAGAGGGTCCAAAGCTATCTATCGAGGTCAATATGCCGGAAATGATTGATGCGAACTTACTATAAAGAGGTTTATCCTAGAGAATTCCACGAAGGGAACTTGATAGTGAAGAATATCCTTCCTATACAAAAGGACTTCAGAGAAAAGTGGATGCCGAACTGAAAAAGACCTTATGTAGTAAAGAAGGCCTGTTCTGGAGGGGCATTGATATTAACCGAAATGGATAGAAAAGATTTGCCCAAGTCAGTGAATTCAAATCCAGTTTAGGAGTGTATTCTACCTAAAAAGGGAGAAGCAAAGGTGAAAACTCGCAAAGAGAGCCCTAAAAAAACACACAAAAAAACAAAACAAAAAACAAAAAATTCTAAAAAAAAAGCGGAAAAAAAAGAGAAGCCAGGGTGAAACCCCGCAAATGGAGCCTTGAGACTAAAAGGGTTTCAAGTTGAAAAACCAAAAAGGGCAGCTCAAATTTGGATCAAAATGGGGCATACATTAGTGTTGCTATGCCTGAATTAACAATGAAGAAGTATGCTACGTCTTGGGGCATCTACAAAGTACTCCGGATCCCCTAAACACATATTGAGCTCAGAAAGGTCCTCAAGAAGTTGGTACAGAGAAGCTCAGGCTACAATATCTGGGGCATCTAGCTTCCATTTTGCCCATTTTGAATTTGTTATCTAGATATGTCTAAATAAATTTTCTTCTTATTGCATTGCTATCTTTGATTAAATCATTCGTTTTGAGTTGATTTCCTTCTTATTGCATTTGCAATCTTTGATTAATTTATCCATTTCAAGTTATGCTCCTAATCAATTTCCTTCTCGTTCATTGTTTTGATCTTTTTCAAGCATTTTGCATTGAAATAATGATTAATGGACTAATAACACTTTCACAAAAGAAGTTTTACATATTACTCTGGAAGTTTCTGAATAATACAAGAACCTGAAACAGGACTATTGTTTAGAACTCACCAAGCCTAAGGGTTGGAAATATTATCTCTTTGGACTCTTTATTGGTTGAACCAAAAGACAAGACATTTCGTCAGTTATACAACCTCGACAAATGACGAGCAATGTCAACCTAAGTGTAAAAGGGGGTCATTCCCGAGAAAAGAAAATGATACTCTGCATTCATATACATCTGGTCATTACACCCAGGGAATAGTGTAACAGATCGAACTGATTGAAGATGATGCAAATCCTATTCCTTTGAGTTGCAGCGAAATGGATGGAAGAAACCAAATGTTATTCCTCTGAAATTGCAGTAAGAGGCACAAACTTTATGTCCCAAACGGTACAGTGAAAGAGACTCTGAAATTACAGCGGGGCAAGCTTGTTGAGCAAAATGTGATTGTTTCTTTGACTTTTCTATCAAGAATACCAGCCGAACAAGATGCCAGTGTAATACGTCAGCGATAATGTCCTAATGAACAACGAACAATGATACCTTAAGCCTTTTTAAAAAAGGCTCATGGCATTTCTACAATAACACATCTAGTTAGGAGCATTTGATTCATTTCATAACATCCTAATTATTTGACATAAAGCATCACATTTAGTTAGGAGCATTTGATTCATTTCAATCATAGCATCCTAATTATTTGGCATAAGCATGAATACATGAAATTGATTTTACAGATCATGTTCCTCAGAGGACAGTGCAGTAGAATCGGTGAATTCACAAGTCTTAACCCCCTAAGCAGTGGGGCAACAAGCTGAAGATATCCAAGATGATTTGGCATCTTTGTATCAGGCGGAGAGCTGATCGAAGACATAGCTGATTTGGCTTTCACGTGTTTACATTAAAGCAAATCTAAGATGATTTGGCTTCTCTGTATTGTCAGAGAACAAATCGAAGTCTAGCATCTCCACTTCGACGGAAGGCAGACACATAGCAGATCCAACCTTCAGATGTTTATGCTGAAGTAGATCCAAGATGGTTTGGCATCCTTGTGCTTACAAGGAGCAAATCGAAGACATAGCTGATTTGGCTTTCATGTGCTTACGTTAAAGCAAATCTAAGATGATTTGGCATCTCTGTATTGTCAGAGAACAAATTGAAGTCTGGCATCTCCACTTCGATGGAGGGTAGACACATAGCAGATCCAACCTTCAAATGTTTATACTGAAGCAGATCTAAGATGGTTTGCCATCCTTGTGCTTACAAGGAGCAAATCGAAGACATAGCTGATTTGGCTTTCACGTGTTTACGTTGAAGCAAATCCAAGATAATTTGGCGTCTCTGTAGCGGCGGAGAGCAGATTGAAGATTGTAGATTTGGCATCCCTGTGTTTATAGGGAACAGATCGAAGATAGTAGATCTGACATTCCTGTGCTTATAGTGAAATAGATCGAAGATTTCAGCATGGCATCCCTGTGCTTATAGGGAACAAGTTGAAAACAGCAGATTTGGCATCCCTGTGCTTATAGGGAACAGATCGAAAATAGCAGATCTGACATTCCTGTGCTTACAGTGAAGCAGATCGAAGATTTCAACATGGCATCCCTGTGCTTATAGGGAACAAGTTGAAAACAGCAGATTTGGCATCCCTGTGCTTATAGGGAACAGATCGAAGATAGTAGATCTGACATTCCTGTGCTTACAGTGAAGCAGATCGAAGATTTCAGCATGGCATCCCTGTGCTTATAGGGAACACGTTGAAGATAGCAGATTTGGCATCCCTGTGCTTATAGGGAACAGATTGAAGATAGTAGATCTGACATTCCTGTGCTTACAGTGAAGCAGATCGAAGATTTTAGCATGGCATCCCTGTGTTTATAGGGAACAAGTTGAAAACAGCAGATTTGGCATCCCTGTGCTTATAGGGAACAGATCGAAGATAGCATATCTGACATTCCTGTGCTTCCGGTGAAGCAGATCGAAGATTTCAGCATGGAATCCCTGTTCTTATAGGGAACAAGTTGAAGATAGCAGATTCGGCATCCCTATGTTTATAGGAAACAAGTTGAAGACAGCAGATTTGGCATCCCTGTGTTTATGGGGAACAGATCGAAGAAGCAGATCAAGAACTCAAGACTCGGCGAGCCCGGGCAAAATTGGTCCTTTTATAGTCTTTACTTTGTTCTTGTTACACAACAACAAGCAAAGAAGGACAGTTGTATAGCCCAAATTTTTCCTGGGGCCCAATAAAACCAAACCCAAATTAAACCTAGCCCAAAACCCAACAACCTCCAAAGCCCAAACCTAAATGCACCTACCTAAACCTAAGCCCAATACCCAAAATAAAAAAAATAAAAGAAATAAAATCCAAATATCTTTACTCCACTAAACCACTCCAACCACTCCAACCACTCCACTAAACCTCTCCAACCACTCTACTAAACCACTACACTAAACCATTCCACTAAACCACCCCAACCACCCTACTAAACCACTCCACTAAACCACCCCAACCACTCCACTTGCCTACAAAAAATTTATTTGTAAAATTTGGCTATAAAAGCCATTTAAGACTATGTTAGAAAAGGGGTTTTTGTTTTTTGGAAAGGCTAGTTTTTGGAGATTAATCAAAGATCAAAGCAAAAGAGGTTTCTTTTGCCTATTCTCATCTTAAGTTCTTTGTTTGTTTATTGTTTTTCTTTCAATTTTATTTTGTTTTTTTTATACGAAAGTAAAAATAAAAGTAAGAAGCTTAACCATATTTTCATTACCGAAAAAGGTTTTTTTGAGGTCCGGCTGCCGTCGGCTGCCGTGTACGGTGGAGCCGACGGCGGCCCGTGGGGGTCCGTGACCGAAGCAAAGTCGGACCAATAGCCGGATTTAGAAAGGAGGGAGAGAGTGTTATTTTTAATATTGTTATTATTTTCTATTATTATTATTATTACTAATACTACTATTATCATCATTATTACTATTATATTATAATACCTTTTCATTATTATTACTATTGTGTTTTTACTATTATTATTATTATATTTCCCTTTTTTGTATTTACTTATACGTTATTATTTTTTATATTAACTAATTTAATAAATATATATTTTTTAGCATATTTATTTTATTTACATATCATTATTTTTATTATTATTATTTCATCATCTATTCTACTTATAGTTTTTTTAAAATAATTTCAAACGTTTAGCTTATCCATTATTTCCCTTTCTTAGTATTTGTTCGACTCATTTATCTTACCTTCGTATTTATTGTTACTATTCATATTTGTGTTTATGTTTATCTTGTTATAGTTATTGATTTTTATTTGTTATGCATTCTTTATTATCTCGTTCCATCATGAATTTAGGTTTTATCTAACCCAATAATAATTCTTTCATAAAAGTAAATATTCCGTATTTGATAATTCGAGACAATCATGCCCTAACTTGCTGGGTTTTGACTCTTCTCATTTAATCTAAATATGGAATACTCTTTTAAATCACAATACGAGTTTTGAATAATACTTATTTTCAGAAGTACAAGGTGTTGTGCCCTAACTTACTGGGTATAACACTTTGTCACCTCGAAGTAAGAATTTGTTTTAAAATAAAGGCAGTATTCGGTATTAGGAAATTCGAGAAAACGTGCCCTAACTTACAGGGTTTCGACTTTTCTTGTTTATCCTAAATAACCGAACAACCTTTTTTTAAAAAAAATTAGAATATATGAATTTTAAATAAAGGCAAGCTCATTCTCAAAGTTTGAGATGTCGTGTCCTAACTTACTGGGCTTGACGTTTTATTACTTCGAGATGAGAGAGTCTTTAACGTTTGTTTTAATCTATTCGGTCATTTTCAAATTAGTGTTTTTACGAAGAGGGATCGTATTTCAATGTCTTTCAAGCTTTCAATTTTTGACACTAAGATATTAATTAATCAACTAGGTACCAAATTTTGGGCGTTACGAGGGTGCTAATCCTTCCTCGTGCGTAACCGACTCCTGAACCTGTTTTCTTGATTTACGTGGACCAAAATCGTTGTTTAAATAAATCAAACCATTTATTAAAAACAACCACTTTTACAAGGTGATCCAATCACACCTAAAATGATTGGTGGCGACTCCTGTTTTCGTTTTTCTCCAAGTCGATTCCCGTTTTTTTTCAAAAAAATGGTTACGACAATCCCTAATCCTTAAAATTTTCCTTATTTATTGCTTCTTTGGTGTTGCCACCATTGTTGCTTTTTTTCCTTTTGCTGCTTTTCATTTGTTCCGTTGTCATTCCCGCCATTGTTGCTTTTTTACCTTTTAGTTACTTTCTACTTCTTCGCCAGTTGTTAGTCGCCGCTGTTACTTTTCACCACTCTACCTTCTGCAAATTCTACGAACTCAGTTCCCCCACTCACCCATTCACTCATTCACAAAGACAACAACCCCACCACGATCAGAGACCTCCAACATCGCTACTCATTTGTCTCCAATATTCAGCCTTCAGTCTCATCGTACATTGTAATAACAACTAGTTAGTAGTTATTAAAAAAACTACTTATTATAATAATGTATACAATAATTTTACCACCTGACACACTTTCACCAAGATTAGTTCCCCCACTCAACCAATCACTCATTCACAAACACAACACCCCCACCATGCTCAGAGACCTCTAGCATCGCTGCTTATTTGTCTCCAACATTCAGCCTTCAGTCTCATCGCACATTGTAATAACAACTAGTTTGTAGTTACTAAAAACACTACTTATTTTGATAATGTATACAATAATTTCACCACCTGACGCACTTTCACTGCCAATATTCTTTACTGTGGAATATAAAATGATCTCATTTTTCTTGGTTTTATAGAATTTGTTTCATAGAGAATTATTGTATGTATTGCACTACCAGTCCAATTTAAAAATGGGTCAAGCTTCGAGCTAGGATTTTTCAACCCAAGCCCAAACCAATTTTATTAACCTAAAAGTTTTACCCTTGTTCCCACTTCCCAGTAGACCCAGTCTTGATATACCCTTTTCCCTTTCCAACCCGTATTTTCCCTTCCTTAATCCCTAATCCTTAAATTTTTCCTTATTTATTGCTTCTTTGGTGTTGCCACTGTTGTTGCTTCTCTGCCTTTTGCTGCTTTTCGTTTTTTCGTTGTTATTACCGTCATTGTTGCTTTTTTACCTTCTATTTAGTTTCTACTTCTTCGCCAGTCGTTCGTCCCAGTTGCTATTTATCACTTCTCTACCTTCTTTAAATTCTGCAACCTCAGTTCCCCCACTCACCCATTCACTCATTCACAAAGAGAACAACCCCACCATGCTCAGAAACCTCCAGCATCGCTGTTCATTTGTCTCCAACAATCAGCCTTCAGTCTCAGTGCACATTGTAATAACAACAAGTTAGTAGTTACTATAAAAACTACTTATTATGATAATGCATACAATAATTTTAGAACTTGACACACTTACACCAACCACAGTTCCCCTACACAACCATTCACCCAATAACAAAGACAACATCCCCACCACGCTCACAGACCTCCAGCGTCACTACTCATTTGTCCCCAACATTCAGCCTTCAGTCTCATCGCACATTGTAATAACAACTAGTTAGCAGTTACTAAAATAACTACTTATTATGATAATGCATACAATAATTTTACCACCTAACACACTTTCAATGCCAATTATCTTTACTGTGGAATATAAAATAATCTCATTTTTCTCGGTTTTATAGAATTTTTCTCATAGAGATTCATTGTATATATTGTATTACTAGCCCGTTTTAAAAATGGGCCGAGCTTCAAGCAAAGATTTTTCAACCTAGTCCCAGCTCAATTTTATTAGCTTAGAAAATTGACCCTTGTTTCCACTTCCCAGCAGACCCAGTGTTGATATTCCCTTTTCCCTTTCCAATCCCTATTCTCCCTTCCTTAATCCCTAATCCTTAGATTTTCCTTATTTACTGCTTCTTTAGTGTTACCACCATTGTTGCTTTGCTTCCTTTTGCTACTTTTCGTTTGTTTCATTGTCATTCCCGCCATTGTTCCTCTTTTACCTTTTGCTTAGTTTCTGCTTCTTTGCCAGTTGTTAATTGTCGCTGCTACGTTTCGCTTCTCTACCTCTTATAAATTCTGCAACCTCAAATCCCCCACTCAACCTTTCACTCATGCACAAAGACAGCACCCCCACCACACTCAGAGTCCTCCAGCATCGTTGCTCATTTGTCTCCAACATTCAGCCTTCAGTCTCATCGCACATTGTAATAACAACTAGTTAGTAGTTACTAAAATAACTACTTATTATGATAATTCATACAATAATTTTACCACCTAACACACTTTCACTGCCAATAATCTTTACTATGGAATATAATATGATCTCATTTTTCTGGGTTTTGGTGAATTTTTTTCATAGAGAATTATTGTATGTATTGTACTACCAGTCCATTTTAAAAATTGGTCAAGCTTCGAACGAGGATTTTTCAACCCAAGCCCAGCCCGAATTTATTAACCTAAAAGTTTTTCCCTTGTTCCCACTTCCCAGTTGACCCAGTCTTTATATTCCCCTTTCCCTTCCCAATCCCTATTTTTCCTTCCTTAATCCCTAATCCTTAAATTTTTCCTTATTTATTACTTCTTTGGTGTTGCCACCATTGTTGCTTCTCTGTCTTTTACTGCTTTTCGTTTGTTTCGCTGTCATTGCTGCTATTGTTTCTTTTTTACCTTCTGCTTAGTTTCTGCTTCTTCGCTAGTCGTTACTTACCACGTGACACACTTTCACCAACCTTAGTTTCCCCACTTAACCATTCACTCATTCACAAAGACAACACCCCCACCACGATCAGAGACCTCTAGCATCGCTACTCATTTGTCTCCAACATTCAACCTTCAGTCTCATCGCATATTGTAATAATAGCTAGTTAGTAGTTACTAAGAAAAACTACTCATTATCATAATGCATGCAATAATTTTACCACCTGACACACTTGCACCAACCTCAGTTCCCCTATTTACCCATTCACCCATTCACAAAGACAACACCCCCACCACGCTCAGAGACCTCCAGCATCGCTACTCATTTGTCTCCGACATTCAGCCTTCAGTCTCATCGCACATTGTAATAACAACTAGTTAGTAGTTACTAAAATAACTACTTATTATGATAATGCATACAATAATTTTACCACCTAACACACTTTCAATGCCAATAATCTTTACTGTGGAATATAAAATAATCTCATTTTTCTTGGTTTTATAGAATTTTTTTCATAGAGATTCATTGTATATATTGCACTACCAATCCGTTTTAAAAATGGGTCGGGCTTCGAGCAGGGATTTTTCAACCTAGGCCTAGCTCAATTTTATTAACCTAGAAATTTTACCCTTGTTCCCACTTCCCAGCAGACCTAGTGTTGATATTCCCTTTTCCCTTCCAATCTCTATTTTCCATTCCTTAATCCCTAATCCTTAAATTTTTCCTCATTTACTGCTTCTTTGGTGTTGCCACCATTGTTGCTTCTCTTCCTTTTACTGCTTTTCATTTGTTTCGTTGTCATTGCTACCATTGTTGCTCTTTTACCTTCTGCTAAGTTTTTGCTTCTTCACTAGCTGTTAATTGTCGTTGCTGCTTTTTGGTTCTCTACCTTCTGTAAATTCTACAACCACAATTCCCCCACTCAACCATTCACTCATTCACAAAGACAACACCCTCACCACGCTCAAAGACCTCCAGCATTGCTGCTCATTTGTCTCCAACATTCACCCTTCAGTCTCATCGCACATTGTAATAACAACTAGTAAGTAGTTAGTAAAAGAAAGTACTTATTATGATAATTCATACAATAGTTTTAGCACCTGACATACTTTCACCAACCTCAGTTCCCCTACTCACCCATTCACTTATTCACAAAGGTAACACCCCTACAACATTCAGAGACCTCCAGCGTCGCTGCTCATTTGTCTCTGACATTCAGCCTTCAGTCATCGCACATTGTAATAACAACTAGTTAATAGTTACTAAAAAAATCTACTTATTATGATAATGCATAAAATAATTTTACCACTTGTCACACTTTCACTGCCAATAATCTTTACCGCAGAATGTAAAATGATCTCATTTTTCTTGGTTTAATAAAATTTATTTTCATAGAGATTTATTGTATATATTGCACTACCAGTCCGTTTTAAAAATGGGTCGGGCTTCGAGTAAGGATTTTTCAACCCATGCCCAGCCCGATTTTATTAACCTAAAAGGTTTACCATTGTTCGCACTTCCCAACAGACCCAGTCTTGATATTCCCCTTTCCCTTTCCAATCCCTATTTTCTCTTCCTTAATCCCTAATCCTTAAATTTTTCCTTATTTATTGCTTCTTCGATGTTGCCACCATTGTTATTCTCTTCTTTTTATTGGTTTTCAGTTATTTCGTTGTTATTGCTGCCATTGTTATTTTTTTACCTTCTGCTTAGTTTCTACTTCTTCGCTAGTCGTTAGTTGCCGCTACTACTTTTCGCTTCTCCATCTTCTGCAAATTCTACAACCTCAATTCCTCCACTCACCCATTCACTCATTCACAAAGACAACACCCCCACCACGCTAAGAGACCTCCAATGTCACTACTCATTTATTTCCAACATTCAGACTTGAGTCTCATCGCACATTGTAATAACAACTAGTTCGTAGTTACTAAAAAAAACTACTTATTATGATAATGCATACAATAAATTTACCACCTGACACACTTTCACCAACCTCAGCTCCCCTACTCACCCATTCACTCATTCACAAAGACAACACCCTACCACGCTTAGAGACTTTCAACATCGCTATTCATTTGTCTCCAACATTCAGCCTTCAGACTCATCGCACATTGTAATAACAACTAGTTAGTAGTTACTAAAAAAACTACTTATTTTGATAATGCATACAATAATTTTACCACCTGACACACTTCCACTGCCAATAATCTTTACTGTGGAATATAATATGATCTCATTTTTCTAGGTTTTAGAGAATTTTTTTCATAGAGAATTATTGTATGTATTGCACTACCAGTCTATTTTAAAAATTGGTCAGGCTTCGAATGAGGATTTTTCAACCCAAGCCTAGCCCGATTTTATTAACCTAAAAGTTTTTCCCTTATTCCCACTTCCCAGTTGACCCAGTCTTTATATTCCCCTTTCTCTTCCCAATCCTTATTTTTCCTTCCTTAATCCCTGATCCTTAAATTTTTCCTTATTTATTACTTCTTTGGTGTTGCCACTATCGTTGCTTCTCTATCTTTTTTTGCTTTTCGTTTTTTTTGTTGTCATTACCGTCATTGTTGCCTTTTTACCTTCTGCTTAGTTTCTTCTTCTTCGCCAATCTTTAGTAGCCACTGCTACTTTTCGCTTCTTTACCTTCTGCAAATACTACAACCTCAATTCCCCCACTCACCAATTCACAAAGATAACACCCCTACCACACTCAAAGACATCCAGCACCGCTACTCATTTGTCTCCAACATTCAGCTTTCAGTTTTATTGCACATTGTAATAACGACTAGTTAGTAGTTACTAAAAAGAAACTACTTACTATGATAATGCATGCAATAATTTTACCATTTTACCACCTGACACACTTTCACCAGCCTCAGTTCCCCTACTCATCCATTCACTCATTCACAAAGACATCACCCCCACCACGCTCAGAGATCTCCAGCGTCGTTACTCATTTGTCTCTAACATTCAGCCTTCAGTCATCGCACATTGTAATAACAACTAGTTAATAGTTACTAAAAAAAACTACTTATTATGATAATGTATAAAATAATTTTACCACCTAACACACTTGCACCAACCTCAGTTCCCCTACTCACCCTGTCACTCATTCACAAAGACAACACCCCCACCGCGTTCACAGACCTCCAGCGTCGCTACTCATTTGTCTCCAACATTTAGCCTTCAGTCTCATCATACATTGTAATAACAACTAGTTAGTAGTTACTAAAATAACTACTTATTATGATAATGCATACAATAATTTTACCACCTGACACACTTTCACTACCAATAATCTTTACTGTGGAATATAAAATGATTTCATTTTTCTTGGTTATATAGAATTTTTTTCATAGAGAATCATTGTATATATTGCACTACCAGTCCGTTTTAAAAATGGGTCGGGCTTCGAGCAAGGATTTTTCAACCCAAGCCCATTCTGATTTTATTAACCTAAAAGTTTTACCCTTGTTCCCACTTCTCAGCAGACCCAGCCTTGATATTCCCCTTTCCCTTTCCAATCCTTATTTTTCTTCTGTTAATCCCTAATCCTTAAATTTTTCCTTATTTATTGCTTCTTTGGTGTTTCCACCATTGTTGCTTCTTTGCCTTTTGCTGCTTTTCATTTGTTTCATTGTCATTGCTGCCATTGTTGCTTTTTTACCTTCTGCTTAGTTTTTTCTTCTTCACTAGTCGTTAATCACCGCTGCTAATTTTCATTTCTCTACCTTCTGCAAATTCTGCAACCTTAGTTCCCCTACTCACCCATTTACTCATTCGCAAAGACAACACCCCCACCACGCTCAGAGACCTCCAGCGTCGCTGCTCATTTGTCTCTGACATTTAGCCTTCAATCTCATCGCACATTGAAATAACAACTAGTTAGTAGTTACTAAAAAAACTACTTATTATGATAATGCATACAATAATTTTACCACCTGACACACTTTCACCAACCTTAGTTCCCCCATTCACCCAGTCACTCATTCACAAAGACAACACCCCACCACGCTCAGAGTCCTCAAGCATCGCTACTCATTTGTCTCCAACATTCAACTTTCAGTCTCATCGCACATTGTAATAGAAACTAGTTAGTAGTTACTAAAAAAACTACTTATTATGATAATGCATACGATAATTTACTACCTGACACACTTTCACTGCCAATAATCTTTACTATGGAATATAAAATGATCTCATTTTTCTTGGTTTTATAGAATTTTTTTCATAGAGAATTATTGTATGTATTGCACTACCAACAATTATTCTTTACCGTAAGAACAAGAATATTGTACATAATGCAATACATAATAGAGATTTTTTTTTGTCTTTATTCAAAATTTTAGAGGCTATCCAAAGGGATGAAATATGTGTTTATCTAAATCAAGTTATCTAATTCTATTGCTTGAATCTAAATCAGGTTATCTAACTCATTAACATCTTCTTTTTATTTTCCTTTACATAAAAAGTATGAACAAATAGAGATAAATTGAGTTGATGCTTTATTAATGGTCATTGCTTACAAATTGATGAGTTATTATTATTTTGCTAATCACTTGATGGTGTTTATATTATTTTGTATTTAAATTTGGGATGTTAAATATGTATGGCTACGAAAATGAATGATCAAAATTCACTATCAGTTCTTGTACTTTAGCAAGGTTTCAAATCATGCTACCATAGTTAATCATATATGTATTTAAAAATTGATTCTATTTGTTTTATATTAATTGAGTTTTTACGATTTCAGGATTTCAATTTTCATGAGAATGGTTAGTTCGAACACTCCAATACATATGGAAGATGTATTTAATGAATATGAAAGTGTTTTCAAATGTCAAAAGTCTACTACTTCAAAGGTGTGGGATGAAATGACAAAGCTTGAATGTGAGAACAAAAACAAGTTGAAGGCACAATGTAATCATTGTAAGAGTATCTTTTGTTGGACAAAATATGTTAGCGAACAAAATAAATAAATAAATATTTATATATAAAATAAATATAAATGGAATAATTTATATTTAATTTATCAAATACGAAAATCAATCAAAACTGTAACAAAAATTAAAATAAAAATGAAGAATAGATATATTACTAAACGTTGAAACCTATGAAACACAATTTTCTTAAGACAGATTCGATCGCCCCCACGGTACTTGGAGAAACGTTGGTCGAATGTCTCCCAGGATACAACAATACAATGATCAAAGCAGCAGCACCTTTGCAGCGATCAACGAACAAACGATGTCTTTTTCTATCATCGAAACGTTTGAAAAATACGAAGAAGAAAAGAAGAGTTTTTTAGAGAAAAAAATTTCGGTGTGAGAGAATTTGAGAGTGTGTAAAATTCTACAGAATTCTTAGCCTTTTATAGGCATTGAGAATGTTGGAATTTTGGAAATTTCCACAAAATCTGCCATTAAGGAGCCAATAAATCAATTTGATTAAAAAATTAAATAAAATTGATTGGAATTAAAAAAATAAGATAAATGTCCTTAAGAAAAATAATTTTGTGTTGGGCTAAATATCCGTAGGCCCACTTTAGGCTAGTTCGAACATTTCGAGTCGCCCACGTCATGTGGGTGCACTCCAACCCCCACTAGTTTGGACTTGCAACCCCCTTACGTGCGAGGCAAGGTTATAAGCTTAATCATTCAATCATCCTTTAAGAGGGTTCCCATATATAAACACATCTCATACTTGATATTTAACTAATGTGAGATCAAGCCTTTACTTTTCTTCAACAAATATTTCCAAATAGCTTACTTTGAACATTAATTTCTCATTCACCACTCAACCATTTTGAGCATATGATGTATCGTTGTAAAGGTCTCATGGAGTAAAATATGAAACCATAATTTTATGATTCAACTCTCCACCTTTACCTATTGAGAATATGCCTCAAAGTTCCCATAAAATGCAATTTTTCCAACATCATTTTTTTTTCTAAATTTTTTAGCGAAACCTCTCATTTAAGACGTCATCTAAATAGTTGTTTGAAAAAAATTAATAAGGACATCATTCATTCAATACACCATAGCCACTCAACCATCTTTAGGAGGTGGTTCATCTATAAAAACCTATAAGTTTGATGCTGATGCTGATGAGTGTCATCAAGTTATTTCTACTTTTCTTGTGTGTGGCAAGCATTCATTTAGAATAGTTCAAGAACTGAGATTTAGATACATGATGAGTATTGTTAATCCTAATTTTAATACAATAAAACATTTATTATATTTATGTTAATATTTTTAAAATATAAATATTTTTTAATGAGTTACAAAACATTTATTTTAGCATTTTTAGTGCATTTAGTATATTATATATATTTTAAAAAATATTTTTAAATAAAAACTAATCTAAAATAATCAAATATGAGCAAGCCGGATCGGTTCGAGTTTACCTTTTTTAAATCAAATCGGATTTGGATAAAAATGTAAGCCCATTTTCTAGACCGATTAGACTTGAATTAAAAAATTGATCTAAATACATTGTATGGATCTAGCCCAAATTTGATCCAGCCCGATGACCTAAGTTTTAACACTTTTTAGATGAATTAATGTAGTAGACTGATGTGATCATTGGGTACATGTCGATAACATCTAGAAGAAATTATACTGATGTGTTGATTACCATATTATGTTATCCCGGAATTTGACATGTTTTTTAAACTATAATTTATTGATATATTATATATTTTAAATTTTTTATATAAAAATAATTTAAAAAATTTAATATGAACATGCCAAGTCAGATTCGAATTTAGCATTTTTAATTTAGGCTAGATTTAGATAAAATTTTAAGCTTATTTTTTAAATTAAGTTGGACAGTTACCAATCACAAAAATAATAATAATAATGATAGACATTAATGGTGATAATATTAATGGCAAGAACATTAACAAAAACAAATTAATAAAACAATTTCCAAGGGAAGTTAATATAACTATACATATGTTGGCTGGAATGATAAAAATTTTCCTTTATGATCCGATAATGTTTAGGAACTCCAAAAGCGATCATGGAATATTTACAGCTAGATGATCGGTTTATTTATATTTACACTGGAATAATATTGTAATTGTTTTCAATTTTTATCTACCAAAAAGAAAAATGAAGGCAATGAAGTTAAAGTAAGAAAATAATACCCACATACTGGAACCGCGTTGATTAGAAACTACAAGATTTCGGCCGCTCCTGAACCTTCTAAAATCTTGGTCTTTTCCCTTTCTATCGTTTTATTCACTTAAATGAAGATAAATTAAAGGGTAAATTTAAAAATAATTATTTTTGTTTAATTTAGATTATATTTTAGTTATTTATATTATGGTAAAACATAATGTGAAGTAAATAAAAATGAACAAAATCTTTCACTTCTCTGTCAAACTGAACCTTCTGCAAAGCTAACCAAGAGAAGGAGCCTTCTCTTTTGTTTTGAAACCCTAGCCGCCGTGAGCTTTCATCGCCATCAAAATGTCGTCAAGGGTTGTCTCCAACTGTCAACCCTTTTAAGTCGCCCCTCTATTTCTCCTTTTTCAAAACCTTCGATTCGATTTGATTTTGGATTCAAGGCCCTTTCTGTTAAGTTCTTTTTCTCCAGTTCGTTTTTTTCAGGTCACCAAGTGCTCGACGATATTACTCAACGAACAAAACTAGAAGCTGATCATTTTACTCTCTTGATCGGATCACCAACTTTCTTCGGTAAGAGCCTGCTTAATTGGATATGATCTAATATATTATTAAACCAGTAAAAAACTTGAACGATTTAAAATGTGTACTTAAAGATAAATTGCATGATTTAGCTTTTATATGACTGTTTCGGATTAAAAATCGAGTTGATTCTATTAACTCAATTCAAATAATTTGAAATTCGATTTTTTTTCGAATTTTTCGAGTGGAATCGAATTCAATATTAAATTGAAATATGCAGGCAGGGGCCGAAGGGCTTGATTTGTTCTTTTTTACTCTGTCTTTAGTTAATTTGTTCTTTCTAACTTGTAGATATTTCCATGAATTAAAAAAATTATTAATTTTCTGAGCAAAAAGGCTAATAATACCAAGGCATACATCTTTTGCATGGTACATTATTTTAGTTTCTGAAACATAGATTTTGTCAATAGAAACTCAGTAAACTGGTTTTCCCTATACTCAGGTGGGATGCGAAAATGCTAAAAATACACAATTAAAAGCTTGAATATTCAAGATTTTTCTCGAGATGGTTTAATCTGTCAATACTTTTGCAAATTTTGATATGTCTCTATACAAGTAAACATCAAGAGTGAGTTCCTTTTTTATTCCGTTTTTATTTGCATGCATGTGCTTGTGCTTGTGCTTGACCAAGTATCATTTGAAATAAAGATTGACCATTTATGAACTTTGATTTCAGTAATCTCAATAAACCATAGATTGTTTTATTCCTTTTTTATTTACATGCATGTGCTTGTGCATGATCAAGTATCATTAAAAGTCTCTATGCACGATAACTTTGATAAGTCAGATTGTTAATGAACCCTGATCTGCTGCTTTAGAATATTTCTATCTCCATAGATTATTGGGTTCTCCTTGCCTAATTTGTAATTTCCTTGCTTGATGTTGAATATTTAAGATATATGGTCTGTACTATGTAGTTTGATAAAGCTTCTTCAATCTAAGTAAGATCTATTGCTATAATGTAGTAATTATTAGACATGAAGAATTGTGTGCTGTGATGATTTTTTTATTTTGTTACATTCCTTTATATGTAATTTTTTCATTTATCAAATGGACTTGTATCCTTTTCTTTTTTTCTAGGGGTCTGAATAATGGAGTTTTTAACAATGAATTTTTTTTCTATGCAGACTTTTTTTTTTGGTAAAATAAGGGTTTAATTTGTCCTTTTTGACTCTGTCTTTAGTTAATTTGTTCTTTTTAACATGTAGACAAGTGATCCAATTCCTAGTCGTCATATAATCATGTTTAAAAACTTTAAATAAAAATATTTTTTAAAAAATTACATAAAAATAAATAACATCAGTCATTGTTTTAATTTAACTCGAACAATTGTATTCAATTCAATTTGAATAACATCTCACTTGACTCGATTCGTAAAAATTTCAAATCAAGTTAGGATGATAAAATAGGATTTGAAAACTTGATTAACTCGAAAATTTTCCATTCGATTCAATTCGGTCGAATGCTCACCCCTAGTGAGAGTTTTCTTTTATCATATTTGACTAGTAATAGTGGCTTATTTTTTAAAAAATCCAATGTACTCATCTTTTGCTTTGATATTGTTAATAATGTAGCAAAAGAAGGTTTCTCTTTTGAGGATGTCGACAGTGTTTGAAGGGGGGCTTCAATCTGTCCTTTGATTGACTTGGCCATTCATATCGACGCAAGGTATCTCTCTACAATCTCATGATTTTGTTTGGAATAACATTGATGTGTGTTGTTTTATTTGATTATTGTTTCTTGTGTGCATGACTGTTAATGTTTATTTGGTCGTGTGTATTCCCCTCATTGAGTGTGTTAGTAATAAGTTGGGAAAGTCAAATCCATCAAGTGAAGGAAAAACTAGTTTGAAAGTAGTCGTTGAAGTCCCTTTTAGTTGAATGGGGTAAGGATAAAGTAAATAAAAAAAGGGAGAAAGTAAAACATAAAAAGAAGTTTTGAAAGTTGTTTTAAAAAATAAAAGAGATAAGGTTATTTTTGTTTATTGTTTTTTTTCATTAAAATGACTATAAATGAAACCCAACTGTACATTAATATAGCTCTCCAAATGACCAGTAAACAATAAAGGGAAACTGATTTTATTTTTATTATAATTTAAAATTCTTAAACTGTTCTTTGTGATTTTTGAAATCCCCTGCTTCATAGGAGACTGATTTCAGGTATGAATCTTTACTTCAACTTTGTCATTTGCCTTTTCATCTCTGTTTTTAGTTTCAGATCTATGCTTCTTTACTTGTATTTCAGTGGATTTTAGTTTCAGGTCTCAGTCTGGTTCTTGTTTTTGTTTGTTTATTGTCTAGTATATGTTATATATTTTCGGATTGCTTGTTTGCCTCTGTTTAAGATGGTTGTGTTATGGTCTATTTGTTTTGTAATTTCTGCTTAGCAGAATACTGTTGGGGGTTGGGATTTTGTTGGGTCTTGCGGCGTGGTAGTTTTTGGGCTTTTCTGCCTGGGTATATGGGTTTGGAGACTGAATCATGGGTGTGGGTTTTGTGGGCTTTAGGCATGGGTTGGGGGGCTGGGGTTTGGGGTTTTTCAAGTAAAACAAAAATTAAAAATACCTAAATGAAAAGTAAAAAAAAAAAAATTACTACGATACCTTCACACTGGATTTAGGTTTAAGCAGGCTTTTTCAAGTCGAGAATGCACAGATCGTTGGTTCGGCCATTCATGGGGGTGCGTGGGTTTTCCTCAACCTCCAAGAAAATTGTGGCGTCGGTACTGTTCGAGAGGTTACCTGCCATTATTCCCAAATTGGATCCTGTGGTTTATGCTTTTCAAGAGTTTTCGTAAGTTTTCATTCTCGTGAGAAAATCTGGGATCTAGGATACCTTAGATTTCTATTGGTTAGCTCATTGATGCAAAAAGGAAGAAAAAAAGCTAAAATATTTTGCTGAAAACAGCATGATTAGTGGTTTATGGCACAAAGTTATTGGCTTTTTTAGTTCAAGTTTTCAGCTACTAATTGGGGTTTTATGGAAATAGCTGAAACTCTTGGGATTTATTTATGTAATTGCTTTTGTTTTATGCAGCTTTCGATGGAGGCAGCAGTATCGACGCAAATATCCTGATGATTTCTTGGACATGTCTAAATCTAGGCAAGTTGTAAATTTGTTATATTAGGGGCATTTATTTGTATGTTGGGTCTTTCTTTCCAACTTAAGTGGTTACTGACTAAGCATAAAAGTTGTTTATTTTATGCATAGCAATTAAGAAAAAAAAAAAAAAGGAAAGCAATTGATTTATCCAAATGAATGATTTAGAGTCGTGATTCCTCTGGAGAGCTGATTTGGGGAAAACAATGTAGAGTAATTTAGGCTTAATTGTTTTAAATTGAAAAACAACAGCCTCAAAAGCAATGAAGGTTGTTCGTTTGGATACATTATGTATGTTATGCTCCTCCTTGCTTTGCACTTTCAATGAGTGCATGCATGACTTCAGATTTGCACATTAAGAAAAAGGTGAAGTGCAACAAAGATGATTTTAATTTTCAGCTAATGTACTGAAATTGTTGTATAACCAGGGGAAAAGGTGATTACCAAATTGACTATGTTCCAGCTCCAAGGATCACTGAAGCTGACAAAATGAATGACAGAAAGTAAGTTGTAGATTTCATATTGCTCATTGGAACTTAATTATCAGGAGACCGTTCTTTGTTTGAAAGAGATCGAATATGTGTTGTCAAGAACTAACAATTTTTGGGAATAACTGGCATGAAATCTGCATTAATAATCTCTAAGAAGCTGACAAAAAGGAATGACGGAAAGAAAGTGGTGCATTTTTAATTGTTCAGTGTAACACTTTTATCTATGGGCTATTCTTTGTTTGATAGAGATCAGATATATGTCATAAGGAACTAATAGTGTATAGGAAGAAATGATCAGAATTGGATCTCAAAGTGCTTTTCTCTTCTAGTTAAAGTATCTGTCTCCTTATTTTTACATAAGAGTTTGTGAACGAACAATAAACATCATCCTTAAGAAAAAATTTTCTTCCTCTCGGTGGTTGTGGCCTTGTGTGGATAAAAAGTGAAGTTAGTACATTTGAGCGACTGTTAGTAGTTTAGTACAATATTTTGATTGCGAAAGCTCTGAACTTTGTATTTGTCAAGGTCATTGCAGAGAGCACTTGATACAAGATTGTATCTTCTTCTATATGGTATCAGTAATGCAGCTCCTAGCGGGAAACCTGTGTGGCATTTTCCAGAAAAAGTTTATGATTCAGAGGAGACGTTGCGCAAGGTAATGGTTTTTATGCGTCTTGTTTCTTTTTCTTTTTTGTTTTATCAGTATGATATAAATATGAAATATTTGCAGTGTGCAGAGTCTGCCTTAGCATTCGTACTCGGAGACCTCTCTCACACTTATTTTGTCGGAAATGCTCCCATGGGGCACATGGTTATACAGCAGATGGAGAATGTGCCTGAACCATTTAAGGTATTTCAAGCAAAATGGTTGTATTATTTACCTCTTATATTGATGCAATAATTGTCTTTTAGTCTTTTTAATCAAATGTCAATCTTGTTTGGATAACATACATTCACTTCACTTTTTCCTACATTATGTTTTTTCTTTCTGTCAGCGATTTTTTTTCAAGTCTCAAGTGATTGATACCAACAAGTTCAATATCCAGAAGTGCGAGGATTTCGTTTGGGTGACCAAAGATGAACTCTTGGAGTATTTTCCTGAACAAGCTGAATTTTTTAAGAAGTTGATTATCAGCTGATGGCAAACTGCTTCATTCAGTTTCCAAGCCATACAGGTCTTTCATATAACCCAAATTTGTGGTTTACTTGTAACTTTGCAGTAGTGTCCAAGACTAGAAAACCAAACATCCGAACGTGACTCAATTAGGCAAAAATAACGAAAAGTCCATTGGCTAATGATGGATTGAATTGTCCAATACTTTTTCTTATGTTGGCGACTATTGATGCATGGTCTTGTTTTATTTTATTACATATTCCTCTCATATCTACTGCAATAATGCTTGCATGGTCTAATATGTATGTGTGCCCTTGATCTTTGGTCTTGGTAGGGTAAATTAAGCAATTTAACTTTGGGTTTTATGCAGTTATAATTGGCTGATCAATTCCAACGTCTACCTTCTTGGATAGTGGGTAAATGTAGATGACTTGATAACCCTATTTTATTCCTTTTTAAGTAGGGGGTACTGAAAATGGTATTTACCATCTAGCATTAGGACTCTCCTTCCACAATGCTGACTTGAAGTAAATGAACATCTCTGCCCTAATCAATTAATCTACTAATTATTGGAATACATTTTTATCATTCGCAAAAAATTTTGGGTTAGGTTAATTTTAAAATGAGCAAATTTAAACACAGTTTTTAAAAATTTTAACAAAACTAAATAAGAAAAAATTAAAAAATATATATATGTTGGATCTATTTAATATCACAAATCATTACCTTGATAAAACGAACCACCTTATGATTTCAATGAAATCAAATCAACACACAAGCCTTGTTTATAACAGACGGATGTTTTTGTTAGCTGAACTGGTCGCGTGGGGCATTAGACTGGATCTTCATGTAAAATGCCTAAATGAAGAAAAAAACTAAAAATTACTACGATACCTTCACAATGGATTTCGGTTTAAGCACGGTTTTTTCAAGTCGAGAATGCACAGATCGTTGGTTCGGCCATTCATGGGGGCACGTGGGTTTTCCTCAACTTCCGAGGAAATTGTGGCGTCGGTATTGTTCGAGAGATTACCCGTTGTTATTCCCAAACTGGATCCTGTGGTTTATGCATTTCAAGAGTTCCCGTAAGTTATAATTCTCGTGAGAATATTTGGGAATGTTCTATCTAGGATACTTTAGATTTCTATTGGTTAGCTTACTTTGGGGGGTTTAATCGGTTAATAGTTATTAATTGGGGTTTTATGGAAGTAGACCATATTAGTATTAATCTTTTACTAAATTTGAACGTTTATGAAAATAAAAAATAAAAGACTTTTAAAAAGGAAGTAAAAGAAAGAAATCGTTAATTTTTTTTTTTGAAATAAAGTCCGTTTAATAATTAGGCTTGAAAGACCAAATTAGAGAAGTCTAAAACAACCCAAAAAAAATTAAAGAAAAAAACAAAAAACAAAATAATAGAAAAACAAAAAAAATAGAAACAAGGCCCAAAACAAGAACTTTCTTCTCATTTCTGCAGTCTTCCATGCTCTTTGCAAATCTAAAAACCCCAAAAAATAAACGGCTAAATCCTCTAAATTCCTGCAGAGATTCAACCAGAAGCGGGAGCAAGTTGAGACAGACAACCAGATTACCAAGTTTCTCAACCCAACAACATCATAGAATAGGAATTATGTAGTCGACTGAATAGTCGATTAGAATCAGCCACTTCCAAGACTCTTATTGGCGCGTCTTCAACCCAGAATGAATCCTCATCCTTTCACAAACCTTCAATAGCCATTGCATGAGCTGCCACATTCCCTTCTCGTGCAACGAATTGAAATCGACAAGAAGAAAAGTTCCTCGCCAAATTCTTCGCATCCCAGGTGAATGGTTTGGATTCCGAGTAATCTTCGCTTGTTTGTTGTATGTTCCGAATAACCAACTTTAAATACTCTTAAGAATGATGTTTGTGAATCCCAAATCCAGTGCAAATTGGAGCCCATGCAGTACTACAGTCGCTTCAGTAATCACCACCGATCGAACCAGGTTATGACCTTTAAACCCCGAATCCATTATAAGGCCTTCCTCATTTCTTATGATAAAACATGAAACTGCATGTTTGTTTACAACAAAAAGTCTTGCATCGATGTTAATTTTCACCCACCCTTACGAATGGGACATCCATTTTACCATGGATCGTGGTTTAGGATGCTTTAAAGCCAATGTGCTACCCCAATATTTCATAACAAAACCTCTAATGAAGGTAACAACCCTCTAATGAAGGTAACAACTTCTTCTGTACTTTACATCTTTTTCTCATGGAGATATTTTTGTTTCTAGAAAACCAAAGTGCCTAAATTGTAATAGCAATCTCATCTTTTCTATTACTGGTTGAATTCTCCAAAAGCTAGTTCAATCACTCGAAAAGTTTGAATTTGCAATTGAACTCGGCCACTAAAAATCTAATTTGGACCAAACTTGCGCAGTAAATAAACAATCACGAACAACGTAGGTAGAGGATTCACAAAGCTGTCGGCAACGCGAACATTTGTTATCAGTGATTAATCTCCTAAAATGTAAGTTCTGATAAGTAGGCACATAATTTTTCGAAAATTTCTAGATTAAAATGCGAATTTTTGAAGGACACGCTAAGCTCCATATTTGCTTAAATAACTTTTGCTCATTTAAATTTAAGTTTGGGGGATCCAATAGCATCTTATAACCACTTTTCACAGAATAAATGCTTTGAGTTTTCACTAGACCAAACTACTTTATCAAATTGATTAGTAATAGGAATAGGAAGACTCACAATTTAATCAGCTTCTTCCACTGTAAAGGTTGAAAAAGGGAAGATTTTGGAGTAGTTCCTTTTTTTTCGTAATTTTTACAATCTAGTCCTATAAGTTCGTTATATGATTATTATTAACTATATTGAATATTTCATATTATTTCATTATTGGATAATCTTTAAATTGCATTTAGCTATGTTTAAAGAAATAAAAGCGTAATATTATTCGGGCTTTGTGCCTAGCAGGCTTTGTGCCGGTGTATTGAAAGTTAACATCAAATTGAACATTTTTGGTTAATAGTAAATGAAGCTGTTATCGAACTTATTAAGCATTCTTGTGCTTATTAGTTTGAATTAATTTTTGTAGGACTTGTGTCGTTGCTTTGATTGAAATCGACCCGGAAGCTCACACACTATAATCATCATCTCGGTAGTCATTTTGGTTCTTGCTAGTTTGTTTAAGTGGCATGTATTAGGAAAGGTCTTTAGCATTTTGATATTTTTGTGAAGATGTAAATATTGAAAGTTGATATGTTTATGCTTGTTGCTTGTGAATTACATTTGAACTTGTGTGCATAACTAGGAAAACCTTTTGAACCACATATAAGTAGATACTGTACAAATCTTTTTGGTGCAAAGTGTTGGTTCTTAAATACTTCAAACATGTGGTATGAATTAGCTTAGTTTAAAATGAGTTATGATTCTTAATTATGATAAGTTTTTGGACATGTTTAGATGATTTTTGGTTGTATGAAATTGAGGTGCCTTGTGGGCATATTAGTTGGATGAATTTTTGATCTATTAAATTGATTATTTCATGCATGAATTGGTATGTTTTGAGGTCTTGAATGTGGGAGCAAAATGCTTGTAGGTACATATTTGAATTGGAGATGGAAATGACTTGAATTTGGCCAATTTCATGTCTACACGCCCTGAGACACGTGCGTGTGTCTCGGTCGTGTGTCCACTGTAGGTTTTAAAGGCATTCAAGTCAGGTAGTTACACGACCTAGCACACGGCCTAGAACACGGGTGTAACACCCCTCGCTCGTATCCAACGCTAGGATAGGGTTCGTGATGCTACTTGACCTAAACTCAACCAACTATATAAAACTGGGCCGTGAAATTTCAAAAAATTTAAAAACTTCTCTTTTCACAAGCAATTTGTCTCATATACAGGCTTATGAGGCCCAAAACATATGTCCGGGGTAGTTCGGAACCCAACCGAGAACTCATGAAAAACTTAGAAAATTTCATACATCAAGACCTCACACGCCCGTGTGGATATAGAACACATGACCGTGTGGTAGGGACACGCCCATGTCCTGAACCCGTGTCTGAAAACCTGGACATTCTGCCAAAACCACACGGCCCAAGCACACACATGTGCCTTATAACCGTGTCCTTCAGCTCGTGTACCACTAGCATGCATACTGACTTTATGATACGGCATGGGCACATGCCCGTGTACTAAAATGACTTTAAAGTTTTAAGTGCAGGGGATGCACGGCCATGACACATACCCATGGGGGTGAGCCGTGTGTCACACACGGTCTAGATACACGCCCGTGTGTCTCACCCGTGTGGACAAACTAGGCTATCTTCCAAGCCATTTTATCACCCATTTTGCACAACTTACACAATATCATTTCAATATGCTAATTCCATCCCAAAAGACATCAATTCATTCAAGAAGAAACATCACATGTATTACCAAAATGAATACTAGCCATCATCTAGGCTTAATACAAAATGGAGGGCTTTATCTTAAGCCAAAATACATGAACAATTTTTTCAATAATACAACTTACTAGTCTAGTCCTATACATGCCACTTTCAAAAATATAAATCAAACTATACCGAATGTTGCGGCTGATAGTGTGATCGATATCTCTAACTTCAAGGGATCCTCGAACAATTTGGCAGTACTGAAAGAAAAGGGAAAGGAAAGAGAGTAAGCATAAAGCTTAGTAAGTTGCATATAAATAAATATACAACAACAATCTCACCATTTGCCATCATGTTTATAGCTCAAAGGTAAACGCAACTTAACTTACTCATTATCATCTACTCGAGTCTCATTTTCTAAATTAAGCTCGTTACTCATGCTTATCGTATAGGTACCTGTAACACTCGTAACATGATTATCCTTTCTTTATCAAAATTGAACTACAACTTTCACCATTGAACCGTTAGGGATATTACTGGATATTCTATGAACCTTCAACATGGAATGAATTGCCGATGCCATGTCCCAGACATGGTCTTATACTGGCTCTCATATATGCGTGCTGATGCATGTCCCAAACATGTCTTACACTAGCACAACTCTTGGCCGATGCGTGTCCCAGACACGTCTTACACTGGCTATCTCTGTCGAGGCCGATGCATGTCCCAGACATGTCTTACTCTGGCACTCATAATATGGCTGAAGCATGTCCCAGACATGTCTTACACTAGCCCTCGTCTGGATGCCAATGCCATGTCCCAGACATGGTCTTACACTGGCACACAAATCACCCAATGTCTTGGCACGAATATCTAGTTCATATCCTAAGGTTTCAACGGGATATTTCTACTATCTCAATTATTGCACAGCATTCTCATTTATAACTTAACAACTCGTACAATGGCAATATGAATACTAGTATTAATAATGTAGTTGTACTATTTACATACAACTTACCTCGAATTACAAAAAGTGCTTGACTACACGGCTTAATCGGATTGCTTGGCTTTGCCCCAGTTTAGGCTCGGTTTTGGAAAATCTTGATCTATATAAAAATATGCATCCATTTAGTCACTAAACACAATTAGGCATTCATAAATTCACAACTTTGGTAAAATGACCATTTTGCCCCTAGGCCTTGGCAAAATGACCATTTTACCCTTATGTTTCGAAAATCAATTTTTATCGAATTTCTTCATATTTCAAGCCTAGCTAAACTCTTTTTACTACTATAGCAATCCCAAATTCTCACTGTTTTACACACTAACCACCCATTTTGCAACTTATACAAAATAGTCCTTTTAGGTGTTTTCATGCTACCACCTTACACAAAAGTTGTTTATAACACAACTAGGACTCATATTCTTCCATAAAAACTCAGAAAACATCACAATTCCTTTCATGACAATATCCTAAACTTTTAATCATTATGCAAAATAGACCCCTCATTTGAAAGCCCATGAAACAAGCATACTAAAAATGTGAAAATCATCAAGAAAATCATCAAGATCACTTACATTATGAGAGGAATATGTTGCTGTAAGTTTTTAGCTTTCAAAAATAAATTTTTTTCTGATATTTTCGGTGGAGAAAGAAGATGAAGAAGAAGGAAATGATAGCTAGGCTTTTAGGCATTGTTCTTTTCACCAAATCATGACATCATCCACCTAATACTTTGACTATTTGTTTAAAATTCATCACATGGCTACCTAGCACTATTAAAAGGGTGTAATTGCCCTTTAAAAGACCTCAATTTTGATCCTCTAGCTATTTAACACATTTGGGTACTAAAATGTAACTTTTGCCTTTTATGCGATTTAGTCCTTTTTCGAAATCGAGCTTGAAAACATTGAAATTAACTCACCAAATTTTTCATGAACTAATAATATCATACTATAACATCATAAAAATAATAAGAATAATTTTTCTATCCTCGGATCTGTGGTCCCGAGACCACTGTTCCAACTAGGCCCTAAATCGGGTTGTTATAATGGGTGTGTGAGACTATTTCGAGAGTTACATGTCCTGGCACATGGGCGTGTGGCTTGGCCATGTGACTCATGTCAAAAAGTTACACGAGCACGGACACGGACTGGGACACGACTGTGTGTCCCTTCTTCGAATGTCCATACGGCTTAAGACACAGGCGCGTGTCTCAGACCTATGAGTCACAAGGCCTGACCACACAAGTGCGTGATCCCTGTAGTATGAAGTTTTCTATCTTTTTCCATGAAGTTCTAAATGTTTCTGATTTAGTCTCAAATTATTTATAAAGTATTTCTTTGGCCTCGAGGGCTCGCATAAGGGATGATTTGCATGTGTTTGAATCAATTATGCTATGATTTATGAAATGTTTAGAATTGAATGTTTTAAGTTACAATTTTTATGATAATGCTCCATAACCCTATTTCAGCAACTGATACGGGTTAGGGGTGTTACATTTAGTGGTATTAGAGCTATGATTTAGTCAATTTTCAGACTGAACGTAGCATGTTTAGAGTCTAGAAATACATGCCACTTGACTAACTGATAATAGTGTGATAACTTTTGGTTATTTTTGAAATGATCTTATATAGATAAAAAAATGTCGTTGGGATCCAATCAAGCAGATTCTGATGAAGTAGAAAGTTTTATTCCACCTACTGGTGAGGAAAGTACGCAGAATGAACTTGGAACGCAAGGATCTAGAAGAGTAGCATATGATGCGTTTCTTTGTATTATGCATGACATGCGTGATGCGTAATTAAAGGTAAACTCCACAGTTCCACAATCTCAGTCTCCTCACCCTCAAGGTGCAAGTAAGCAACGTGTTCATAGAGTGACCATTGATAATGTTAGAAAGTGTGGAGCCGTTGAATTTTGTGGTAACGTGAGTGATGACCCAACCAAGGCTGAATATTGGTTAGAACATACTCAAAGGGTGCTTGACGAAATGTTGTGTTTCCCTGAAGATTGTTTACGATGTACGATATCATTGTTTAAAGAGGAAGCATTTCAATGGTGGTCTACATTAACAACAGTTGTACAAAAAGAAATAATCAACTGGGACTTCTTTAAGTCTAAATTTCGAAAGAAGTATATTAGTAAGCGCTATTTGGAACAGAAGAATAAGGAATTTCTTGAGTTGAAGCAAGCGAATATGACAGTAGCAGAATATGAGAGACAGTTCGTTCAACTTAACAAATACACTCGTGAGATAGTGCCTACTATACGTTTTAAGGATAGATTGAAAGATGAGATTAGAATGTTAGTGAGAGCTTTGGAAATCCATGAATTTTTGGTTTTGTCTAATTGAGCCCAGAAAATGAAGGAAATCTATGAAAGTAAAAGATGGAACGAAGAAAAAAGACGTGTATTCAGCAAAAGTGTTGGGTCTAAAGCTTTCTCGAGCTCTCTACAGAAGAAGATGAAAATGTCATGGGTTTTGCATATCTAAGTTCATGACAAAAGAATCTAGTAATAAGTTCCCTGCTCCATCAAGGTTTTTTGGAAGAGATCAGACGAGATAGACTAGTAAGAAAACTCTGGCTCCTTTAGTAGCTAGTGTGGGCAGTGTGAAAAATACAAATAGAATAGAGTGCAAGCAAAGTGGACGGTCACTTTGGTGTCTTCAGAATTAACGATGGGATGTGCTTTAATTGTGGATCTCTAAACCATTTTAAAAGAGAGTGTCCAAGTCTAAAAGAGCCTATTAAAGAGCATAATGAGAAGTTGGTGACCACTTCTAACAGAGGTAGAAAACCTAGAAATAGCGTAATGATAGGAGTCAACAGAGGCGGGGTTAAAGAGTTAACGACCAAGTCTGAAGTTAGGGCTCCTGCTAGAACATACACCATTCGTGCGCAAGAGGAACCCTCAGCTCTTGACGTTATTGCGGGTACTTTTTCTATCTTCAATGTTAGTGTGTAGACATTAATTGACCCGGTGTCGATGCATCATATATATGCATTACATTAGTGACAAAAAAGACCTTACCTATAGAGTCAACTGATTGTGTTGTTAAAGTCACGAATCCCTTAGGTCATAGTGTTATAATCGATATGGTTTGCAAGCAATGCCCATTGAAAATTCAGGGCTGTAAATGTAACATCCCGAATTAGGGTCTAGTCGAAACAGTGGTTTTGAGACCATAAATCAAAAATAGTAATAATTATTTTACGATTATTTGATGGTCCATGATATGATTGCATGTTTGTGTGAAATTTTCATGAAGAAATTCTATGCCTAAGGTGTCCAATTTGACTTTAGGAACTAAATTGAATAAGTTGTAAATCTTGTATTCTAGAAGCTTCAAGCATGAAATTACATTGAATTATAAATTAGAAGGTCTTAAATAGCAATTTGACTAGTTTCCATAATTTTAGACAAAAATGGGCATGAATAGGAGAAATTAGAAAGAAATGCCTTAAGGGCATTTTTGTCTTTTGGTAAATAAAAGAATAAAAAGGGAAAAATCAAGTCAAAATTGTGTCCATCTTCCTCCTTGTGTGTCGAAATTTACAAGGGTTCCATAGCTAGGGTTTTCAACTTTTCAAGCTTGATTATAAATGCTCCCAAGTCTCGTTTTTGATGTTCTTTACATTTTGAGATCCTTAAAGCATGATCCACCCATTTCTAGTGTAACACCCCTAATCCGTAATCGTTGTCGGAATAGATTAAGAGGTATTACCGAATTTATAACTCAATTCAAAACAATCATATATCAAATACCATCTCATTCCAATAATATAAGTCATTCATATTCAATATGAATTTAATACGAGTATACAAAGTCTAAATCATGTATTTGGGACCAAACTGATAACATATGAAAGTTTCAAAACTTAGAAAAATTTTCAACTTTTCAAAGGTTACACACCCATGTGAACAGGCAGTGTGCCTCACACAGCACTAGACACGCCCGTGTGTCTAAGCCGTGGCGAAACAGAGTATACATACTGACTTGTCCACACAGTCTCAAGACACGCCTGTGTGCCAAGCCGTGTGAAAATTAGGGAAGCTACTAACTTGGCCACACGGCTGACCACACGCTCGTGTGCCAGCCCGTGTGACACACACGACCAATAGACAGGCTCATGTGTCTAGGTCGTGTCAAAACTGGAGGGTATACTGACTTTAATTCGTAGGGTACCTTAGGGGACACACGGCTGTGTAATGTGACCGTATGTTGCACACAGCCGAGACACACACCCATGTCTCTACCCGTGTAGACAAAAATAGGCCAATTGATTAGCCAAATTGCCACCCCAATTGGGTCAAACCTAAAAACACCAAACTAAACATATATATACACAACAATTTCAGCCAATTTCTAAACCAAACCATACAACATTCATGTCATAACATTATCAACCATTTACATGCTCATAAACTCAACTCAATTGTGCCAAAACATAAGACCAAATCATATCAAAAAATATGTTTCAATACATTATTCAATCTCATGCTCAAAACTTACCAAAACTTATCTACATTGACTATTTCTTTTGGTCATTCAAAACATATCATATAAATTCATAATGCCTCACATATCATATAACATTTCCAACCATAAGTCTAAACACAAGCTAGCCATATCACATGGCATGGTATAAACATTACAAAACATATCCAAAATACTTCTAGCCTATACATGCCATACTTTAATATATACAATTTCAAAGGTACCAAAATAAGGTTCGATAGTGTGGTGACGATCCTCGATGATCCCCAAGCTCACATTCGATATCTATAAAAAATGAAAACACACACAAAGTAAGCTTTCAAAAGCTTAGTAAGCTCATACTAAATATAACCAACATTTAAAATAATACAAAACATCATTATCTAATAGACACTTAGTAGTTCTCAAATCATTTATCAATTCTATTCCATCACAAATAAATATGTTCATACCAACTTATCAAGCTTTATACACACAGTATCATCTACCACATAGGTTTCGTACATGTAACACCCCGTACCCGAGGCCGTTGCCGGAGTCGGACACGAGGTGTGAACGGACTAAATTCACTTATTTGCACAGTCCATTTTAAATTTCCAGACGAGCTGGCTAACTGCGTTACTGTCACCTTAAAAATCATATCTCGAGTTCCATAACTCGAAAACCAGTTCCGTAAATTTTTCCTGAAACTATAATCATATGTTCATATATAAATTTTTTTCTATAATTTTTAGTCAAGCCAATTGGTACAGTTTATTAGTTAAAGTCTCCCCTGTTTCAGGGTTTGACTACACTGACCTTTACGCATTACGAATTAGATATCTCCCTGTACAGGGCTTCAATACTGATGATGTTTGTTTCTATAGAAACTAGACTCGGAAAGGAATCTGTACATATATGGCATGACTTATAATTATCTCTGGTTAATTTATAATGAATTTCCAAAGTCGGAACAGGGAATCCAGAAACCGTTCTGGCCCTATTTCGCGAAAACCTATATATCTCTTAACATACAACTCATATGATCATTTCGTTTCTTCCATGTGAAAGTAGATTCCTCAAGGTTTGATTACATAATTTATTCACCATTTAATTCCATTCCTACTATTTTTAGTGATTTTTCAAATCTACATCACTGCTGCTGTCAGCATCTGCCTTCAAGGTAGACTTTACCTATTTCATAGTTTCCATGATTCAACTAGCCCTTTAGCATATATAGCCCAAAATATAATCATGATGAACCATTCTAATGGCTAATCGTTGCCAAACATTTCCATGCCTCCTAATGAACATATACATTCAAGATGATTATAACATTATGCTCAAAATATATATATAAGCCATTTTCGCATGGCTATCCAAATATATACAACACCAAAGTACTTGACTAATAACAAAAAAGGGGTGTCCTATACATGCCATTTCAAAGTTCAACCAAAAGTGTACCAAAAGGAGCTTTGATAGTGTGGGTGACTTCGACTTCAAAAATCCGGAGTCCGATAGCTGAAGAACCAAAATCTATAAAACAGAGATTTACAGAAGCGGAGTAAGCATTTAATGCTTAGTAAGTTTTGAGCCATAAAATTTGACACAACTAAAATGTAGCATTCATATGGCTAAATGAATAATTTGACATGCACAAATTCTCAATATCATACTTACTTCACATTACCAACCCTTATATTCATACACAAAAGATCAACATAGCCAAAGGCCGGTAGCTCATTTATCGACTGAGCGAATACTATTTGTAAGGGATCAACTAATTCGATGCATATACGAACATACCTCATTGCTGGGATTTTACGAGCGTATTAATTGAAACTATAACAGCAAGGTCGCTTATTCCCAAGCCAAGTACCTTCGGGATTTAACCGGATATAGCTACTCGCTCGAATGCCTTCGGGACATAGCCCGGATATAGTAACTCGCACCAATGCCTTTGGGACTTAGCCCGGACATAATAACTCGCACGAATGCCTTCGGGAATTAGCCCCGGTATAATAACTCGCACAATTGCCTTCAGGCTTAGCCCGGAATTAGTCACTAGCACAAATGCCTTCGGGACTTAGCCCGGTTATCATCCGAATATCTATGCACATATCAATAAATCATGACACATCTCTATTTCAATTTCATAACTAGAATTCAAACACAAGTCACGTATTAAGCAATCCCATTTTCGGCTCACTAGCCACATACAAACAGCATGGTTTAGTTTACTTTATGACGCGATCTCTATGCACATACGGCTACCCGTCATACGTATAGACTAATTAACTCAACATATAATTCAAGTAGAATCATCATATCACCGTATATTTGTTATGCTCATGCGTCATGACTTAATCAAATCGTAAATTAAGTCTCGTTACTCGAAAACTTACCTCGGGTGTTGTCGAACGGTTTCGATGGCTATTCGACCACTTTTTCCTTCCCTTTATCGGATTTAGATCCCCTTTGCTCTTGAGCTTAATTTAAACAAATAAATTCATTTAATATTTTCACTTGGGCAATTCCATTCAATACATGTATGTCATACAATTTCAGTACAATTACCTTGCTCAATAGTATTTAAACATCATGCATTACCGAACTTCATCAACACCATCTAACTTCATATAGAAACACATATCGTCCTAGGTCGGTACACAAGTCAAATGCATCATTTAAATTGTCAAAGTCCACAATTTAGTCATATTTCTCTATCATAGTTTCTTCACTTAAACCGAATTAACAAGCCCATATAGTCCTTGGCCGAATGCTATTTAACCAAAGTTATCAAGAATTTCATTATTTAACACCTTAGATATCTATAGCTAAATAGGTTATTTGTACATACATATATATACATAAGTGCATAGATACTATGTTACTAACAATTATTTCCTTGCTTAGCAGCTGAACCAATATACACATTACTTCATATCTACCCGTCACGTTTTCTCTACTTAAACTGAATAAACTTGCACATAAGGTCCTTGGCCGAACCTCACTAAAACAAGTCAACCAAAATCTTAGTATTTATCTTGTGTATAACCTTATTTACCTTCCAAAAATCGCAAAAACATCAAACTCTTAATGTTTATGTACAAGGCCGAATCTTAACATGATCCAACCTCCAACTCATTCCTTTCAACAACCAAAACCGAATGCTCAAGCCATCACCGAGATTTCGAAATTTTGCCATGGTTTGTGTAAGAAATTTGCTAATTAACTAGAAACAAGTTTAAAACTTAAGAATTTAACACAACATACTAACCTCCCCTTAAGCTCAAGGTGACCTAAACCTCTCTTCTTCCTCCTTTCAAACAGGCCAAGAAGAACCAAAGGATGAAGCCTTTCTTTTTTTTTTCTAGTTTCGGCAAAATGGGGGAACAACCACACACTTTTTTTTTGTTTTCATCATATTCCCTTTCATTATTTTATTCCCATGCTCCTTATTTTATCATACCTCCCATGAAACACTAACTTAACATGTTTATGACATGTTTTTGCCCATCACACTTGGTCCACCATACTTGTCATGGCCGACCACTACTAATTAGGGGGGGAAATTGACATGCAAGTCCCCCCTTTTTATTTCATGCACTAATAGATCCTTATGCTTTGACCTATCACATTTCAAAATTTTCTCACATAAGTCCTATTTGCTAAAATTCACCTACAATTAAACAAAATTCAAATATGAAATTTTCACACATGCATATATACATATAATAAGCATCAAATATGACAGCTAATTATTTTTATGACTCGGTTTTGTGGCCCCGAAACCACTTCCCGACTAGGGTCACATTAGGGCTGTCACAACTCTCCCCCACTTAAGAAATTTTCGTCCCCGAAAATCTTACCGGTAAAGAGGTTTGGGTATCATTCTTTCATGGTATTCTCGGTTTCCCAAGTAGCTTCTTCGATCCCGTGCTTGAGCCATAACACTTTCACTAACGGAACCCTTTTGTTTCCCAACTCTTTCACTTCTTGAGCTAGGATACGAATCGATTCTTCTTCATAACTCATATCAGCTTGAATCTCGACCTCGGAGGGGTTTATTACGTGCGTAGGATCGGATCTGTAACGTCGAAGCATCGAAACATGAAAAATGTTGTGGATCCTTTCGAGTTTAGGGGGTAAAAGCAACCTATATGCAACTGGGCCAACTCGTTCGGAGATCTCATACGGTCCAATGAATCTCGGACTCAATTTGCCCTTACGGCCAAATCTGAGTATCTTTTTCCAAGGCGATACCTTAAGAAACACTTTGACTCCCACCTGATACTCAATATCTCTTCGTTTTAAATCCGCGTACGACTTCTGACGATCTGATGCTGCCTTCAGACTTTCACGAACTATTTTTACTTTCTATTCAGCATCTTTACTCAAATCCACTCCGAAAATTTTGCTTTCACCGAGCTCGGTCCAAAACAATGGTGTGCGGCATTTACGCCCGTACAAAGCCTCGTAAGGTGCCATCTTAATACTTGATTGAAAACTATTGTTGTAAGCGAATTCAATCAAAGGTAAGTACCGTTCCCATGAACCACTAAACTCAAGGATGCAACATCTCAGCATATCCTCGAGTATCTGAATTATCCGCTCGGATTGACCATCGATTTGGGGATGAAAAGCGGTGCTAAAATGCAACTTGGAACCCAAAGCTTCTTGTAATTTCTTCCAAAATCGCGAGGTGAATCTCAGATCTCTATCCGACACGATAGAAATAGGTACCCCGTGTAATCTCACAATCTGAGAAACATACAATTCGGCTAGTTTATCCAATGAAAAATCTGTGCGTACAGGGATAAAGTGAGCCGACTTAGTCAGTCTATCAACAACAACCCAAATCACGTCTTTCTTACTTGTCGACAATGGCAACCCAGATACAAAATCCATCGTGACTCGATCCCATTTCCATTGAGGTATCATGATCGGCTGAAGTAAACCCGTAGGCACTTGATGTTCCGCCTTCACTTGCTGACATATTAAACACTTCGAAACAAAATCGAAAATGTCTCGTTTCATACCATGCCACCAAAACTGACATCTCAGATCGTTGTACATTTTCGTACTCCTCGGGTGAATTGATATTCGGCTACAATGAGCTTCATTCAGAATCATCGAAATAAGTTCTGAATTTCTTGGAACACACAACCGACTTCTGAACCTGAAACAATCGTCATCATCAATTTGAAACTCTGATTCCATATTCGGAACACATTCAGCCCGTTTTGCAACCAATTCATCATCGACTTTCTAAGCTTCACGAATTTGATGAATCAACAATGGTTTGGCCTTTAATTCCGCCACTAACACATTGTCGGATAGAACAGACAAGTGTACATTCATCGCTCGTAAAGCAAACAGTGATTTACGACTTAAGGCATCCGCAACCACATTAGCCTTTCCCGGGTGATAGTCAATGACAAGCTCATAATCTTTTAACAACTCGAGCCAGCGTCTTTGTCACAGATTTAAGTCTCTTTGAGTCATCAAGTATTTGAGAATTTTGTGGTCCGAAAATACATGGCACTTCTTACCAAATAAGTAATGTCGCCATATTTTCAAAGCAAATACGTTGGCAGCTAATTCGAGATCATGGGTTGGATAATTTTTCTCATGTGGCTTTAATTGTCTCGACGCATAGGCCACAACTCGACCTTCTTGCATCAATACGCAACCCAACCCAAGTAGGGAGGCATCATTATAAATGACAAATTCTTTGCCTGATTCGGGCGGTACTAGAATTGGAGCTTCAGTCAAATAAGTTTTCAGTTGATCAAAACTTTTCTGACATTTTTCCGTCCATTCGAACTTAACATCTTTTCGAAGTAGCTTCGTCATTGGTGTGGCTATCATCGAGAAGCCTTTTACAAACCGTCGGTAGTAACCGATAAGTCCCAAAAAGCTCCGAACCTCAGTAATATTCCTCGGAGGCTTCCAGTTAAGTATGGTTGAAATTTTGCTCGGGTCAACTCGAATACCCGATGCGGATACCACATGACCCAAGAAGCTAACCTCTCTTAACCAGAACTCACACTTACTGAACTTAGCATATAACTGCTTATCCCGTAAAATTTGCAACACTAGCCTCAGGTGCTCTGCATGTTCGGTCTCATCTCTTGAATAGACAAAGATGTCATCAATAAACACAACTACGAACCGGTCCAAATACTGTCTGAAGATCCGATTCATCAAATCCATAAATACCGCAGGGGCATTAGTGAGCCCAAACGGCATCACTAAGAACTCGTAGTGGCCGTATCTCATTCTGAAAGCAGTTTTGGGTATATCCGAATCTCGAATTCGCAACTGATAATAACCCGATCTCAAATCTATCTTTGAAAACACTGAGGCTCCCTTTAGTTGATCAAACAAATCATCAATACGCGGTAACGGATATTTATTCTTTATCATCACTTTATTCAGCTGACGATAGTTGATGCACAACCTCATGGTTCCGTCCTTCTTTTTCACAAACAATACTGATGCACCCCAAGGTGAGAAACTTGGTCGAGCGAAGCCCCTATCCGTCTGTGACACCCCAAAATTTACCCTAGTCGGGAAGTGGTTTCGGGACCGCTAAACCGCATCATAAAAATAATTAGCTGTCATATTTGATGCTTATTATATGTATATATGCATGTGTGAAAATTCCATGTTTGAATTTTTTTTAATTGAAGGTGAATTTTAGTAAATAGGACCTATGTGAGAAAATCTGGAAATGTGATTGGTTAAATTACAAGGACCTATTAAAGCATGTGGTGAGAATAATGGCTTTGCATGTCAAATACCCCTTCTTTTATACATAGTGGCCGGCCATGATGGAGCATATATTAGAATAGGTGGTAAGTTTCCATGAAGTGGTCATTATTTTATGTAAAGGAAAGGAAATAATAAAAAGAAATACTAAGGATAATAAAAGAAGTAACAAAAAAAAAGGGGTCATTACCTTGTTCTTCTTAGCCGTACAAGAAGAAGAAAAAGGAGGGGGGGAGCAAAGGCATTCGGCCTTTTGAATGAAGAGGAGGTTAGTAAATTTTGTTAATTTTTCTTTTGAAATAATAGTTGTTTGGGTTAATCATCACGTTTTTCTTACCTAGCCATACTAAAATTTCGAATTTAGAGTGTTGGATGGAGCTTTCTGTTATGGTATGTGTGAGAAGAACTTGATTTTTTCTTACCTTTAAGTTTTGATGGATAAAGAAACAAAAGGTTGTTGATGAAAGAAATTAATGTGTTAAGAGATTATATGAAACTTATTCATGTTTATATATGTTATATGCATTGAAAATGGTTGATGATTTTAGAGGTGATTAGCTTGAATCGGCCATGGTATATCCATAAACACGATCTATGCTTGTTATGTTACTCATGGTTAAAACGATTCGGCTATGACTCTTGTAAAAAAAAGTAAAAATAGACATGTGAATTTAAAAGATGGTATGAACAAATGTGGAGTTTTGCTAGTTTAAGAGTATTCGGCCAAGTGTTCATGTGGTGGAAATTAAGTGTTAAATGGAATGAAAATGATGTTATATGGGGGTATGTATATTCGGCCATATGAGTGAATACATAGATGATGTTAAATTTGATTATGTATAATGGGCCATATAGAGTACACATGGTGATATTAACCTTAATTCTTTATAATTGATCAAGTGGATGATGTTGGTTTATATGGTCGAATTTGAATTATGAATATGTACCTTGAAATAGAATGTTGCCGTATGCTTCTTTTGATATGAAACTATTAATGTTACGGGATATAAATAACTAGCAAGGTAATTAAACTAGCTGATTTATTTATTTAAGCTCAAGAACCTAAAGGAGAGGCGTCCAACAAGGGGAGATCGAAGGTCATCGAGTAGCCGACTCGGAATTATTTTACCCAACATAAAGTAAGTCATTAAGCATATACTTGGTATTAATTCAAATGGTCATAACATCTATGTAATGATGCCGAATGGAATGAATAAATATATATATATACATGTATGTATGTGATGATGAAATTGTTGAATGAAAAGAAAAGAGGTGAGATGTGTTGAGTTGTTGATCTCGGCACTAAATGTGCGGGTATAACCATTTATGACCATGAGATTGGCGCTAAGTGTGCGGGTTTAAATTGTACAGCACTAAGTGTGCGAGTTGGACTATGTAGCACTAAGTGTGCGAATTGACTATGTTGCACTAAGTGTGCGAATTGACTATGTAGCACTAAGTGTGCGAGTTTGATTATGTAGCACTAAGTGTGCGAGTTGACTATATAGCACTGAGTGTGCAGACTTAATATACATCCTTGAATCATTATGGACACTATGTGTGCGACACTATTGAGTCGATCATGGACAGCGGATCGGGTAAGTGTCTTGAGTTCATGGCTAATAGGTGCTATGTCTATACTTGGTGTTGAGCTTGGTAAGTTTGAACCTATGTGACAAATATACTTGAAGTCACGTACATAAAATTTATCGTAGAATGGGTGAAAGGCCGTTTAGTTGTATGTTTGTAACGAAAATAAAATTATTTATGAAAATGCCTCGAATATCCTATTGATGAGTATGTGGATTGTGAATGCATAAATTGGTATGAAATTGAACCGATAGGTTGGAGGAACTATGGTATGGTTCGGAATGGATGGAGTAATTAGCCTCGTTCCATTTTGTTTTCTCTTGTGATAATGTTATTGATGGATGGTAGTGCATAGCTTATGACTTACTGAGTTATAAACTCACTCGGTGTTTCCTTGTCACCTATTCTAGGTTTCTTGGACACATCTCTTTTGCGTGGTCGGGCCGTCATCGAAGTCATCACACCGGATAGCAAGTTTTGGTACTTTCTTCTTAGTCGGCTTAGGAGAACATTTCGGCATGTATAGGCTATTATGTTGTGTTTGAACTTTGGTATGTAAACTTTTAGCCATGCGAAAATGGCATAAATGTTCGGTTGGGTTTGGATTCATACGTTAGGTCTCAAATCTTGATAATTCGACCTTTTTATGCCATACGTCATGGTTGATTATTTTGGTGTTAAAATTCATGATATGGCAATAGTGTAGTAGGGGAAAGTTTGACAATGATTAGCCTTTGTCATGGTTAGTCATGATCATAATTTGTGATATGCATGATGAATTATTAGTTAGATCAAGGAGTAAACACGAAGTGGGCATAGTTGCTTTCGTAACAGATGCTGGCAGCAGCAGTGACATGAGATTGAAAAATCACTAAAAATAGTAGGAATGGAATTGATTGATGAATAAATTATGTAATCGAAGCTCAATGAGTCTATTTTCATATAGAAGTAACGAAAGGATCATATGGACAGTATGTTAAGATATAATCAGGTTCTCGTGGGACAGGGCCAGAACGGTTTCTGGATTCCCTGCTCCGACTTTGGAAATTCATTATAAATTAACCAGAGATAATTAGGAGTCATGCTATATATGTATAGATTCCTCTATGAGTCTAGTTTCTATAGAAACAAACGGCATCAGCATTGAAGTTCTGTACAGGGAGATATCTAGGTCGTAACGCGCAAAGGTCAGTGTAGTCGACCCCAGTAACTTGGGAGAATTTGACTAATAAACTGTACTAATTGGCCCAACCAAAAATTCTAGAAAAAAACATGTAGATGGGAATATGAGTCTAGTTTCAGGGAAAAATCACGAAACTGATTTTTGAGTTGTGAAACTCAAGATATGATTTTTAAAGCGACAAGTACGCAGATTAGGCAGTGTCTGGAAAATATCTTTATAAGGGGTTATAGTCTGTTAACACCTCGTGTTCGACCCCGGTGTCGGTCTCGGGATCGGGGTGTTACATTTGATTGGTATCAGAGCTATGGTTTAGTCGGTTCTAGGACTACCATAGCTCGTATGAGTCTAGCTATACATGCTTTAATGTTAATGTTTAAATGTGTGATGACTTCTGACGGTTGAAATGTTTTTGTTTTGATTAGTAAATGGATCTCGGTGTAGAAAGAACCCTAGCGGATGACGTTGAGAGCGTAGCGGCTGCCCCTGCACAAGGGACGCCGCCTGTTGAACCTCAGTCATCTGCGAATAATCAAGGTGAGGGGGCTAAACAAGCCTTCTTTACCATGATGAATGAGTGGGTCGCGCAATATGCCCGAACCAACCCGGCTGTCCAACAATTCCCGAATTTGAATAATCCACCCCAAGAGCCCGTAATGCCATCAGTCACTGATCCTGTGAGGCTGAGTAAGCCACCTGTAGACTTGATTAGGAAGCGCGGGGCTGAGGAGTTCAAGGCCATAGTTACTGATGATGCCGAAAGGGCCGAGTTCTGGCTTGGTAACACCATTCGGGTGTTCGATGAACTGTCATGCACACCTGACGAATGTCTAAAATGTGCTGTATCTTTGTTGCGAGACTCAGCCTACTATTGGTGGAGGACCCTGATTTCCATAGTTCCAAACGAACGAGTAACTTGGGACTTCTTTCAGACGGAATTTCGAAAGAAATATATTAGTCAACGGTTCATTGATCAAAAGCGTAAGGAATTCTTGGAACTCAAGCAAGGCCGTATGACAGTATCTGAATACGAACATGAATTCGTAAGACTCAGTAGGTATGCCCGGGAGTGTGTAGCTGATGAGGTTGCTATGTGCAAAAGATTCGAGGAAGGATTGAATGAGGATTTAAAGCTACTAATGGGTATTTTGGAAATAAAAGAATTCGTAACACTAGTCGAACGAGCCTGCAAGGCGGAAGAACTTGGAAAGGAGAAGAAGAAGGCTGAATTTAAAGCTAGAGACTACCGTAAAAGATCGACGGGTAAAGCTCCGTTCTCAGCCGTAAAGAAGTTCAGGGAGGACACTAATAAGTCGAGGACGACTGCGGGAATTTCCATCAGAGCAAGACCATCGACGGACTCCCGAGCTACTTCGGTAGCTAGTGTGGGCAATAATCGTCTAGAGAAACCTGAATGTCCCCAATGTGGAAGACGACACATAGGTGAATGTTGGGGTAAGTCTATTAACAGGGCCTGTTACGGATGCGGTTCGAAGGACCACTTCATTAGAGATTGCACAGAGCTTGATGAGAAGAATAAGATTCAAGGTGCAAGACCTAGTGGAGTGACAACTAGAGGTAGACCACCGAGAATTTTAGGAGGTAGGGGTGGTAGTCAGAGAGGGGCCTCTGATATGGCTGTTCGAGCCGAGAACCGTACTCCTGCGAGAGCATATGCCATTCGCGCACGAGAGGAGGCATCCTCCCCCGACGTCATCACTGGTACCTTCACTCTCTTTGATACTAATGTGATTGCATTGATTGACCCTGGCTCTACTCATTCATATGTATGCGAAACCTTAGCATCCAGTAAGACTCTACCTGTTGAGTCTACTGAGCTCGTAATTCGAGTGTCAAACCCTTTGGGTCAATGCGTACTTGTTGATAAAGTGTGTAAGAGATGCCCTCTAATAATCCGAGAATCCTGTTTTCCGGCCGATTTGATGCTTTTGCCGTTTGACGAATTTGATGTTATTCTTGGTTTGGATTGGTTGACCGCGCACGATGCGGTTGTGAATTGCAAAAGCAAGACTATTGATTTGAGGTGCGCAAATAACGAGATAATCCGAGTTGAGTCTACGGACTTAAGGGGGTTGCCAGCTGTAATATCAGCAATGTTGGCCCAAAAATATGTAAGAAAAGGGTACGAAGCATACCTTGCGTATGTACTTGATGACAAAGAGTTAGGAAAGAAACCCGAATCTGTGCCGGTGGTTTGTGAATACCCGGATGTTTTTCCTGAAGAATTACCGGGTTTGCCACCTGTTCGGGAGATAGAGTTTGGTATTGAGCTTGTACCTGGAACTACGCCAATTTCGATAGCTCCGTATCGTATGGCACTAACCGAGTTAAAAGAATTGAAAGCTCAATTGCAAGAGTTGACGGATAGAGGTTTCGCTCGACCAAGTTTCTCACCTTGGGGTGCACCAGTATTGTTCGTGAAAAAGAAGGACGGAACCATGAGGTTGTGCATTGACTATCGTCAACTAAATAAAGTGACAATAAAGAATAAGTATCCGTTACCGCGTATTGATGATTTGTTTGATCAATTAAAGGGAGCATCAGTGTTTTCAAAGATAGATTTGAGATCGGGTTATTATCAGTTGCGGATTCGAGATTCGGATGTACCCAAAACTGCTTTCAGAACGAGGTACGGTCACTACGAGTTCTTAGTGATGCCGTTTGGGCTCACTAATGCCCCTGCGGTGTTTATGGATTTGATGAATCGAATCTTCAGACCATATCTGGATTGGTTCGTAGTTGTGTTCATTGATGACATCTTGGTCTATTCAAGAGATGAGACCGAACATGCTGAGCATCTGAGGCTAGTGTTGCAAACTTTGCGGGATAAGCAGTTATGTGCTAAGTTCAGTAAGTGTGAGTTCTGGTTAAGAGAGGTTAGCTTCTTGGGTCATGTGGTATCCGCATCGGGTATTCGAGTTGACCCGAGCAAAATTTCAGCCATACTTAACTGGAAGCCTCCGAGAAATGTTACCGAAGTCCGGAGCTTCCTAGGGCTCACCGGTTATTACCGACGATTTGTCAAAGGTTTCTCGATGATAGCCACACCAATGACGAAGCTACTTTAAAAGGATGTTAAGTTTGAATGGACGGAGAAATGGCAGAAAAGTTTCGATCAACTGAAAACTCATTTGACTGAAGCTCCAATTTTAGTGCAACCCGAATCAAGTAAAGAGTTTGTCATCTATAGTGGCGCATCCCTACTTGGGTTGGGTTGCGTATTGATGCAAGAAGGTAGAGTTGTGGCCTATGCGTCGAGACAATTGAAGCCACACGAGAGAAATTATCCGACCCATGACCTCGAACTAGCTGCCATCGTGTTTGCTTTGAAAATATGGCGACATTATTTGTTTGGTGAGAAGTGCCATGTATTTTCGGATCACAAAAGTCTCAAGTATTTGATGACTCAAAGAGACTTAAATCTGCGACAAAGACGTTGGCTTGAGTTGTTGAAAGATTACGAGCTTGTCATTGATTACCATCCGGGAAAGGCTAATGTGGTTGCGGACGCCTTAAGCCAGAAATCGCTGTTTGCTTTACGAGCAATGAATGTGCACTTGTCTGTTCTACCCGACAATGTGTTAGTAGCTGAATTAAAAGCCAAACCATTATTGATCCATCAAATTCGTGAAGCCCAGAAAATTGATGATGAATTGGTTGCAAAACGGGCTGAGTGTGTTCCGAACAAGGAATCGGAGTTTCAAATGGATGATGATGATTGTTTGAGGTTCAGAAGTCGTTTGTGTGTTCCAAGGAATTCGGAACTTATTTCGATGATTTTGAATGAGGCTCATAGTGGCCGAATGTCTATCCACCCGGGTAGTACTAAAATGTACAACGATCTGAAACGTCAATTTTGGTGGCCGGGCATGAAACGAGACATTTCTGAATTTGTTTCAAGGTGTTTGATATGTCAACAAGTGAAAGCGGAACATCAAGTGCCTTCAGGATTACTTCAGCCGACCATGATACCCGAGTGGAAAAGGGATCGAGTCACAATGGACTTTGTGTCCGGACTGCCATTGTCAGCAAGTAAGAAGGATACGATTTGGGTTGTTGTTGATAGACTGACTAAGTCGGCTCACTTTATTCCCGTGCGTACGGATTTTTCATTGGATAGACTAGCTGAATTGTACGTTTCTCAGATTGTGAGATTACACGGGGTACCTATTTCTATCGTGTCGGATAGAGATCCGAGATTCACCTCACGATTTTGGAAGAAATTGCAAGAAGCTTTGGGTACCAAGCTGCATTTTAGCACCACTTTTCATCCCCAAACCGATGGTCAATCCGAGCGGATAATTCAGATACTTGAGGATATGTTGAGATGTTGCATCCTCGAGTTTAGTGGTTCATGGGAACGGTATTTACCCTTGATCGAATTCGCTTACAACAATAGTTTCCAATCAAGTATTAAGATGGCACCTTACGAGGCTTTGTACGGTCGTAAATGCCGTACACCATTGTTTTGGACCGAGCTCGGTGAAAGTAAAATTTTCGGAGTTGATTTGATTAAAGATGCCGAACAGAAAGTAAAGGTAATCCGTGAAAGTCTGAAGGTAGCCACAGATCGTCAGAAATCGTATGCGGATCTGAAACGGAAGGACATTGAATATCAGGTGGGAGATAAAGTGTTCCTTAAAGTTTCGCCTTGGAAAAAGGTACTTAGGTTTGGCCGTAAAGGCAAGTTGAGCCCGAGATTCATTGGGCCGTACGAAATCTCTGAACGAGTGGGGCCGGTTGCATATAGATTGATTTTGCCCCCTGAACTTGAAAGGATACACGATGTCTTTCATGTTTCGATGATTCGACGCTATAGATCTGATCCTTCGCACATAATTAGTCCGTCGGAGGTTGAAATTCGAGCCGATATGAGTTATGAAGAAGAGCCGATGTGTATCCTAGCTCGTGAAGTGAAGGAGTTGCGGAACAAAAGGGTTCCGTTAGTAAAGGTGTTATGGCTCAAACACGGGATCGAGGAAGCTACTTGGGAAACCGAGAGTTCGATGAAAGAACGATACCCAAACCTATTTACCGGTAAGCTTTTCGGGGACGAAAATTTCTTAAGTGGGGGAGAGTTGTGACACCCCAAAATTTACCCTAGTCGGGAAGTGGTTTCGGGACCGCTAAACCGCGTCATAAAAATAATTAGCTGTCATATTTGATGCTTATTATATGTATATATGCATGTGTGAAAATTCCATGTTTGAATTTTTTTTAATTGAAGGTGAATTTTAGTAAATAGGACCTATGTGAGAAAATCTGGAAATGTGATTGGTTAAATTACAAGGACCTATTAAAGCATGTGGTGAGAATAATGGCTTTGCATGTCAAATACCCCTTCTTTTATACATAGTGGCCGGCCATGATGGAGCATATATTAGAATAGGTGGTAAGTTTCCATGAAGTGGTCATTATTTTATGTAAAGGAAAGGAAATAATAAAAAGAAATACTAAGGATAATAAAAGAAGTAACAAAAAAAAAAGGGGTCATTACCTTGTTCTTCTTAGCCGTACAAGAAGAAGAAAAGGAGGGGGGGAGCAAAGGCATTCGGCCTTTTGAATGAAGAGGAGGTTAGTAAATTTTGTTAATTTTTCTTTTGAAATAATAGTTGTTTGGGTTAATCATCACGTTTTTCTTACCTAGCCATACTAAAATTTCGAATTTAGAGTGTTGGATGGAGCTTTCGGTTATGGTATGTGTGAGAAGAACTTGGTTTTTTCTTACCTTTAAGTTTTGATGGATAAAGAAACAAAAGGTTGTTGATGAAAGAAATTAATGTGTTAAGAGATTATATGAAACTTATTCATGTTTATATATGTTATATGCATTGAAAATGGTTGATGATTTTGGAGGTGATTAGCTTGAATCGGCCATGGTATATCCATAAACACGATCTATGCTTGTTATGTTACTCATGGTTAAAACGATTCGGCTATGACTCTTGTAAAAAAAAAAGTAAAAATAGACATGTGAATTTAAAAGATGGTATGAACAAATGTGGAGTTTTGCTAGTTTAAGAGTATTCGGCCAAGTGTTCATGTGGTGGAAATTAAGTGTTAAATGGAATGAAAATGATGTTATATGGGGGTATGTATATTCGGCCATATGAGTGAATACATAGATGATGTTAAATTTGATTATGTATAATGGGCCATATAGAGTACACATGGTGATATTAACCTTAATTCTTTATAATTGATCAAGTGGATGATGTTGGTTTATATGGTCGAATTTGAATTATGAATATGTACCTTGAAATAGAATGTTGCCGTATGCTTCTTTTGATATGAAACTATTAATGTTACAGGATATAAATAACTAGCAAGGTAATTAAACTAGTTGATTTATTTATTTAAGCTCAAGAACCTAAAGGAGAGGCGTCCAACAAGGGGAAATCGAAGGTCATCGAGTAGCTGACTCGGAATTATTTTACCCAACATAAAGTAAGTCATTAAGCATATACTTGGTATTAATTCAAATGGTCATAACATCTATGTAATGATGCCGAATGGAATGAATAAATATATATATATACATGTATGTATGTGATGATGAAATTGTTGAATGAAAAGAAAAGAGGTGAGATGTGTTGAGTTGTTGATCTCGGCACTAAATGTGCGGGTATAACCATTTATGACCATGAGATTGGCGCTAAGTGTGCGGGTTTAAATTGTACAGCACTAAGTGTGCGAGTTGGACTATGTAGCACTAAGTGTGCGAATTGACTATGTTGCACTAAGTGTGCGAATTGACTATGTAGCACTAAGTGTGCGAGTTTGATTATGTAGCACTAAGTATGCGAGTTGACTATATAGCACTGAGTGTGCGGACTTAATATACATCCTTGAATCATTATGGACACTATGTGTGCGACACTATTGAGTCGATCATGGACAGCGGATCGGGTAAGTGTCTTGAGTTCATGGCTAATAGGTGCTATGTCTATACTTGGTGTTGAGCTTGGTAAGTTTGAACCTATGTGACAAATATACTTGAAGTCACGTACATAAAATTTATCGTAGAATGGGTGAAAGGACGTTTAGTTGTATGTTTGTAACGAAAATAAAATGATTTATGAAAATGCCTCGAATATCCTATTGATGAGTATGTGGATTGTGAATGCATAAATTGGTATGAAATTGAACCGATAGGTTGGAGGAACTATGGTATGGTTCGGAATGGATGGAGTAATTAGCCTCGTTCCATTTTGTTTTCTCTTGTGATAATGTTATTGATGGATGGTAGTGCATAGCTTATGACTTACTGAGTTATAAACTCACTCGGTGTTTCCTTGTCACCTATTCTAGGTTTCTTGGACACATCTCTTTTTGCGTGGTCGGGCCGTCATCGAAGTCATCACACCGGATAGCAAGTTTTGGTACTTTCTTCTTAGTCGGCTTAGGAGAACATTTCGGCATGTATAGGCTATTATGTTGTGTTTGAACTTTGGTATGTAAACTTTTAGCCATGCGAAAATGGCATAAATGTTCGGTTGGGTTTGGATTCATACGTTAGGTCGCAAATCTTGATAATTCGACCTTTTTATGCCATACGTCATGGTTGATTATTTTGGTGTTAAAATTCATGATATGGCAATAGTGTAGTAGGGGAAAGTTTGACAATGATTAGCCTTTGGCATGGTTAGTCATGATCATAATTTGTGATATGCATGATGAATTATTAGTTAGATCAAGGAGTAAACACGAAGTGGGCATAGTTGCTTTCGTAACAGATGCTGGCAGCAGCAGTGACATGAGATTGAAAAATCACTAAAAATAGTAGGAATGGAATTGATTGATGAATAAATTATGTAATCGAAGCTCAATGAGTCTATTTTCATATAGAAGTAACGAAAGGATCATATGGACAGTATGTTAAGATATAATCAGGTTCTCGTGGGACAGGGCCAGAACGGTTTCTGGATTCCCTGCTCCGACTTTGGAAATTCATTATAAATTCACCAGAGATAATTAGGAGTCATGATATATATGTATAGATTCCTCTATGAGTCTAGTTTCTATAGAAACAAACGGCATCAGCATTGAAGTTCTGTACAGGGAGATATCTAGGTCGTAACGCGCAAAGGTCAGTGTAGTCGACCCCAGTAACTTGGGATAATTTGACTAATAAACTGTACTAATTGGCCCAACCAAAAATTCTAGAAAAAAACATGTAGATGGGAATATGAGTCTAGTTTCAGGGAAAAATCACGAAACTGATTTTTGAGTTGTGAAACTCAAGATATGATTTTTTAAGCGACAAGTACGCAGATTAGGCAGTGTCTGGAAAATATCTTTATAAGGGGTTATAGTCTGTTAACACCTCGTGTTCGACCCCGGTGTCGGTCTCGGGTTCGGGGTGTTACACCGTCAACTCTTGCAATTGAGCTTTCAATTCTTTTAACTCGGTTGGTGCCATACGGTACGGAGCTATCGAAATCGGTGTAGTCCCCGGTTCAAGCTCAATACCAAACTCTACCTCCCAAACAGGTGGTAAACCCGGTAATTCTTCGGGAAAAACATCCGGGTATTCGCAAACCACCGGCACAGATTCGGGTTTCTTTTCTAACTCTTTGTCATCAAGTACATACGCAAGGTATGCTTCGCACCCCTTTCTTACATATTTCTGAGCCAACATTGATGATATTACAGCTGGCAACCCCTTTAAGTCCGTAGACTCAACCCGGATTATCTCGTTATTTGCGCACCTCAAATCAATAGTCTTGCTTTTGCAATTCACAACCACATCATGCACGGTCAACCAATCCAAACCGAGAATAACATCAAATTCATCAAACGGCAAAAGCATCAAGTCCGCCGGAAAACAGGAACCTCGAATTACTAGGGGACATTTCTTACACACTTTGTCGACAAGCACGTAACGACCTAAGGGATTTGACACCTGAATTACGAACTCAGTAGACTCCATAGGTAAAGTCTTACTGGATGCTAAGGTTTCACATATATAAGAATGAGTAGAACCAGGGTCAATCAAAGCAATCACATTAGTACCAAAGAGAGTAAAAGTACCGGTAATAACATCTGGCGAGGAAGCATCCTCGCGTGCGCGTATAGCATAAGCCCTAGCAGGAGCACGAGCCTCAGATCTGGTTGTAGCATCTCTAGATCCTCTCTGACCACCACTAGCATTGCCCGTATTTCTAGATGGTCTACCTCGAGCAGTGGTAGCACCCGGTTTCCCACTCTGACTTACATTCTGTTCAGACAACCTCGGGCAATCTTTAATGAAGTGGTCAACTGATCCGCACTTGTAACAGGAGCGGTCATGGAATCTACAACTCCCCGAATGCAATTTACCACAATACTGACACTCCGTTCTATCTCGACGATCATTTTCGACACTGGCGACCGAAGTGACTCGTGCACTCGCAGGGGGTCGATCGCGATCTCGTCTAGAAAAGCCCGAAGTGTCTCTAGACCGGCCTAAGCCATCTCTAAATTTCTTCGATGACTGTGGGAAGGGCTTCCCCGAAGACCTCTTACGAAACTCCCTTGCTCCCACCTCAGCTTTTCTTTTCTCCATACTGAGCTCCTCGGCTTTGCAAGCTCGCTCGACAAGTACCACAAACTCTCGGATTTCTAAAATGCCAACATACAGCTTTATATCATCATTCAGCTTATCCTCGAAACGTTTACACATCACGGCTTCTGAAGAAATGCATTCTCGCGCGTACCGGCTAAGCCTTACAAATTTTCGTTCATAGTCGGTAACTGACATGGAACCTTGTTTGAGTTCAAGAAATTCCTTCCGTTTTTGGTCAATGAATCTCTGACTGATATACTTCTTTCGAAACTCGGTTTGGAAGAACTCCCAAGTTGCTTGCTCTCTGGGCACAACAGAAGTCAACGTATTCCACCAATAGTAGGCAGAATCACGTAGCAAGGAGATAGTACACTTTAGGCACTCATCGGGTGTGCAAGATAGCTCATCGAGTACCCGGATAGTGTTGTCCAACCAAAATTCAGCTTGCTCGGCATCATCGCTATCCGTAGCTTTAATTCAGTAGCCCCGTGTTTTCGGATTCTGTCAACTGGGGGCTTATTTGACCTTATTTGGTCAGTTACCGGAGGTATTGTAGGTGCGGGGGTGGTATTTGTCGGGAATGGAGGTTGTGGAACAGCCGTATTAATTCGAATGTATTGGTTGAACCAATCATTCATCATGCTATAAAAAGCTTGTCTAGCTTCATCATTCGGATTACTAGCATTAGGTTGAGAGTCTGCCGGCGCTGTCCCTTGTGCGGGAGCAGGCGCTACACTCTCAAGATCATCAGCTACCGCTTAGTCGGGATCAGGATCCATTACTATAAATAAACACGTTTGCAAATGTCAGAAATCACCACACTATCAAATAATCACATAAAATGGCATGTATAGCTAGACCCAAACGCATTACGGTAGTCCTAGAATCGGCTAAACCGTAGCTCTGATACCAATAAAATTGTAACACCCCGTACCTGAGGCCGTTGCCGGAGTCGGACACGAGGTGTGGACGGACTAAATTCACTTATTTGCACAGTCCATTTTAAATTTCCAGACGAGCTGGCTAACTGCGTCACTGTCACCTTAAAAATCATATCTCGAGTTCAAAAACTCGAAAACAAGTTCCGTAAATTTTTCCTGAAACTAGACTCATATGTTCATCTACAATTTGTTTTCTAGAATTTTTAGTCGAGCCAATTGGTACAGTTTATTAGTTAAAGTCTCCCCTGTTTCAGGGTTTGACTACACTGACCTTTGCGCATTACGAATTGGATATCTCCCTGTACAGGGCTTCAATACTGATGAAGTTTGTTTCTATAGAAACTAGACTCAAAAAGGAATCTGTAAATATATGGCATGACTTATAATTATCTCTGGTTAATTTATAATGAATTTACAAAGTCGGAACAGGGAATCCAGAAACCGTTCTGGCCCTATTTCGCAAAAACCTATATATCTCTTAACATACAACTCATATGATCGTTTCGTTTCTTCCATGTGAAATTAGATTCATCAAGGTTTGATTACATAATTTATTCACCATTTAATTCCATTCCTACTATTTTTAGTGATTTTTCAAATCTACATCACAGCTGCTGTCAGCATCTGCCTTTAAGGTAGACTTTACCTATTTCATAGTTTCCATGATTCAACTAGCCCTTTAGCATATATAGCCCAAAATATTGTGACAGCCCCAGTGTGACCCCAGTCGGAAAGTGGTTTCGGGACCACAAAACCGAGTCATAAAAAATATAATTAATTGCTATATTCTATGCTTATTATATGTGTACATGCATATGTGGAGGTTTCATTCCCTAATTTTGCCAATTGCATGAGAAATTATTGAATAGGGATCAATATGAGACATGGTGAAATATGATAGGCTAATTTAAAATGGTCTATTAGTGGATGTACCAAAAAGGGTGGTTTTGCATGTCAATTTACCCAAAAGAAGTAGAGTGGCCGGCCAAGGGGTGATGGAGCTCCACTTATTCTAATTTAATATGTTTTGTTTAGTTAACAATTAAAATAAAAAGGAATTAAAAAAGGAAAAAGGTGAATAAAATAAGGAGGGAAGAGGGAGTGTTCATCTTTTTTTTTCTTGGCAATTGCCGTGAGTGAGGAGAAGGAAGGGAGACTTTGTTATTTGATTTTGGCTTGGAAGATGGCTAGAATGAGGTATGTATTGAATGATTCTTGAAAATCTATGCATGTTTGAGATGGTTAGTTCCAATTCTACTCACCCTATAGATTAGACTTAGGATTTTGGGGTTGAAATTCGGCCAAGAAGTTTGAAACTCTTAGTAGATGTGTTAATGTCATTAAAATGGATAGTAATGTAGGAGATGGTGAGTGGTTAATTTCTTTTAACTTGAAAGTTGAGGTTAAAATGGGTTAAGTGATTGCCGAATCTACTTTAGGGGTGGAGGATTGTGTTCATGTTATATTGAATAGGTAGAGGTTGTAATGAGGTTGAAATTGTTGAATTGTTAGTTGGGTAACAAATGAAGCAATCGGCTATATGGGATAAAAATGGGATGTTCATTTTAGTTGTTGTTTCATTTTTTGTGAGAAATGGGTCAAGTGTTCATGAGATGAAATGTTGTGATTGAGGAATTATAGGTGATAGTATAGATATACATATTCGGCCTTCACTTGGGAGCTTATGTGATGTTGAGTATAAAATTAGCAAGGTGATTGCCGAATGTCCAAGTATGCATATGCATGTGTGATTAGATTATTGAAAGTATGGTAATTGCATAAGGTTATTAGCCGAATAGCTAAGAACACAAGGTAGCAAGATAAAAATTTTACCATGCCATTCCGTATGTCATAAAATCATTAAAATGTGAATACCAATATATGTAGAAAAGCGGTTGAATGAGTTAATTTATTTGTTTAAGCTCAAGATCCTAAAGGAGAGGCGTCCAACAAGGGGAAATCGAAGATCATCGAGTAGTCGACTTGGAGTTATTTTACCCAACACAAGGTAAGTCATTAAGCATATATTTGGTATTGATTTAAATAGTCATAATGTCTATGTAATTATGTCGAATGGAATGATAAATATATATATACACGTATGCATGGGGTGATGAAAGTATTGAATGAAAAAGAAAAGAGGTGAGCTGTATTGAGATGTTGATTTCGGCACTAAGTGTGCGGGTATAAACAATTATGATCATGAGATTGGCACTAAGTGTGCGGGTTTAAATTGCATAGCACTAAGTGTGCAAGTTTGATTATATAGCACTAAGTGTGCGAGTTTGATTATGTAAGCACTAAGTGTGCGAGTTTGATTATATAACACTAAGTGTGCGGACTTACTATATGTTTTTGAAGCACTATTGACACTAAGTGTGCGACCTTATTGAGTTGGTCACGGACAGCGGATGAGTAAGTTTCTTGAGTTCATGGCTAATAGACGTTATGTTTATATTTGGAATTCTTGCTTGATAAGTTTTGAACCTATGTGATAATTATACTTGAAGTGACGTACATGAGATTCATCTTGGAATAGAGGGAATGTTATTTAGTTGCATGAATGTAACGAGAATGAAAGCATCCATGGAAAATGCCTCAAATACCATGTTGAGTAGCATATGAAAAATTGATGTAGTACTTTGTATGATATTGAGCCGAAAGGTCTAAGGAACCATGGCATAGTTGGTATGGGTGGAGAGAATTAACCCCTTTTCACTTGTTTTCTCATGTGATAATTTATTAATGGATGATTATGTAATGCTTATGACTTACTAAGTTATATACTCACTCGGTGTTCGCTTGTCACCTACTTTAGGTTTCTTGGACTCGTCTTTTTGCGTGCTTGGGACCGTCATCGAAGTCATCACACCAGCTAGCAAGTTTTGGTACTTTCTTCTTAGTCGGTCTAGGAGAACATTTCGGCATGTATAGGCTATTATGTTGTGTTTCAACTTTGGTATGTAAACTTTCAGCCATGTGAAAATGGCATAAATGTTAATTTGGACTTTGGGTCCTATGATATTTAGTTATAAATCTTAGTAAATGGGTTTTATAATGTGGTCATGACTGATATTGGGCCAATTCGGTTTTGGTTGAATAATAGTTGAGGCCTATTCGATTTTTATGCCATATGTCATGGTTGATTATTTTTGGTGTTAAAATTCATGATATGGCAATAGTGTAGTAGGGAGATGTTTGACAATGATTAGCCTTTGGCATGGCTAGTCATGATCATAATTTGTGATATGTATGATGAATTATTAGTTAGATCAAGGAGAAATCACGAAATAGGCATAGTTGCTTTAGTAACAGATGCTGGTAGCAGCAGTGATGTGAGATTGAAAAATCACTAAAAATAGTAGGAATGGAATTAAATAATGAATAAATTATGTAATCGAAGCTCGATGAGTCTATTTTTATATGGAAGAAACGAAACAACCATATGAGCTGTATGTTAGGAGATAATTAAACTCTTGTGAAATAGGGCCAGAGCAATTTCTGGATCCCCTGTTCCGACTTTAGAAATTCACCATAAATTAATCAGAGACAATTAAAAGTCATGCCTTATATTTATAGATTTCTGTTTGAGTCTAGTCTCATTAGAAACAAACGGAATAAGTATTGAAGCTCTGTAAAGGGAGATATCTAAGTCGTAATGCACAAAGCTCAGAGTAGTCGAACCCAGGAACAGGGACGAATTTAACTAATAAACTGTACCAATTGGCCTGACCAAAAATTCTACAAAAATTATACCATATAGATATATGAGTCTAGTTCTGGGTAAAATTTACGGAACTGGATTTCGAGTTTCAGAACTCAAGATATGATTTTTAAAGTGACTAGTACGCAGATTGGCAGCTTGTCTGGGAAATTTTTAATAAGTGGTTTGAAGTCTGTTAACACCTCGTGTTCGACTCCGGCGACGGTCTCGGGTTCGGGGTGTTACAAATATAATCATGATGAACCATTCTAATGGCTAATCGTTGCCAAACATTTCCATGCCTCCTAATGAACATATACATACAAGATGATTATAACATTATGCTCAAAATATATATATAAGCCATTTTCGCATGGCTATCTAAATATATACAACACCAAAGTACTTGACTAATAACAAAAAAGGGGTGTCCTATACATGCCATTTCAAAGTTCAACCAAAAGTGTACCAAAAGGAGCTTTGATAGTGTGGGCGACTTCGACTTCAAAAATCCGGAGTCCGATAGCTGAAGAACCAAAATCTATAAAACAGAGATTTACAGAAGCGGAGTAAGCATTTAATGCTTAGTAAGTTTTGAGCCATAAAATTTGACACAACTAAAATGTAGCATTCATATGGCTAAATGGATAATTTGACATGCACAAATTCTCAATATCATACTTACTTCACATTACCAACCCTTATATTCATACACAAAAGATCAACATAGCCAAAGGCCGGTAGCTCATTTATCGACTGAGCGAATACTATTTGTAAGGGATCAACTACTTCGATGCATATACAAACATACCTCATTGCTGGGATTTTACGAGCGTATTAATTGAAACTATAACAGCAAGGTCGCTTATTCCCAAGCCAAGTACCTTCGGGATTTAACCGGATATAGCTACTCGCTCGAATGCCTTCGGGACATAGCCCGGATATAGTAACTCGCACCAATGCCTTCGGGACTTAGCCCGGACATAATAACTCGCACGAATGCCTTCGGGAATTAGCCCCGGTATAATAACTCGCACAATTGCCTTCAGGCTTAGCCCGGAATTAGTCACTAGCACAAATGCCTTCGGGACTTAGCCCGGTTATCATCCGAATATCTATGCACATATCAATAAATCATGACACATCTCTATTTCAATTTCATAACTAGAATTCAAACACAAGTCACGTATTAAGCAATCCCATTTTCGGCTCACTAGCCACATACAAACAGCATGGTTTAGTTTACTTTATGACGCGATCTCTATGCACATACGGCTACCCGTCATATGTATAGACTAATTAACTTAACATATAATTCAAGTAGAATCATCATATCACCGTATATTTGTTATGCTCATGCGTCATGACTTAATCAAATCGTAAATTAAGTCTCGTTACTCGAAAACTTACCTCGGGTGTTGTCGAACGGTTTCGATGGCTATTCGACCACTTTTTCCTTTCCTTTATCGGATTTAGATCCCCTTTGCTCTTGAGCTTAATTTAAACAAATAAATTCATTTAATATTTTCACTTGGGCAATTCCATTCAATACATGTATGTCATACAATTTAAGTACAATGACCTTGCTCAATACTATTTAAACATCATGCATTACCGAACTTCATCAACACCATCTAACTTCATATAGAAACACATATCGTCCTAGGTCGGTACACAAGTCAAATGCATCATTTAAATTGTCAAAGTCCACAATTTAGTCATATTTCTCTATCATAGTTTCTTCACTTAAACCGAATTAACAAGCCCATATAGTCCTTGGCCGAATGCTATTTAACCCAAGTTATCAAGAATTTCATTATTTAACACCTTAGATATCCATAGCTAAATAGGTTATTTGTACATACATATATATACATAAGTGCATAGATACTATGTTACTAACAATTATTTCCTTGCTTAGCAGCTGAACCAATATACACATTACTTCATATCTACCCGTCACGTTTTCTCTACTTAAACCGAATAAACTTGCACATAAGGTCCTTGGCCGAACCTCACTAAAACAAGTCAACCAAAATCTTAGTATTTATCTTGTGTATAACCTTATTTACCTTCCAAAAATCGCAAAAACATCAAACTCTTAATGTTTATGTACAAGGCCGAATCTTAACATGATCCAACCTCCAACTCATTCCTTTCAACAACCAAAACCAAATGCTCAAGCCATCACCGAGATTTCAAAATTTTGCCATGGTTTGTGTAAGAAATTTGCTAATTAACTAGAAACAAGTTTAAAACTTAAGAATTTAACACAACATACTAACCTCCCCTTAAGCTCAAGGTGACCGAAACCTCTCTTCTTCCTCCTTTCAAACCGGCGAAGAAGAACCAAAGGATGAAGCCTTTCTTTTTTTTTCTAGTTTCGGCAAAATGGGGGAACAACCACACACTTTTTTTTTTGTTTTCATCATATTCCATTTCATTATTTTATTCCCATGCTCCTTATTTTATCATACCTCCCATGAAACACTAACTTAACATGTTTATGACATGTTTTTGCCCATCACACTTGGTCCACCATACTTGTCATGGCCGGCCACTACTAATTAGGGGGGAAATTGACATGCAAGTCCCCCCTTTTTATTTCATGCACTAATAGATCCTTATGCTTTGACCTATCACATTTCAAAATTTTCTCACATAAGTCCTATTTACTAAAATTCACCTACAATTAAACAAAATTCAAATATGAAATTTTCACACATGCATATATACATATAATAAGCATAAAATATGATAGCTAATTATTTTTATGACTCAGTTTTGTGGCCCCGAAACCACTTCCCGACTAGGGTCACATTAGGGCTGTCACAGTACATACCTGAACTTTCCCGTATTTATTCATTTTCATTCTTACCTCCCATTCGAATTCATTAATTCTTTCCAAAGTCTTTCCACGCTTTAAGAATTCACACACTTAGTGCTTTAATGATTAGCAGAAGCTAAAATGAACCCGCACACTTAGTGCCATCTCAAATAGCTAAGGCTACATCAGTATCACACACTTAGTGCCTCATATAGCCAAAGCTATTCCATTTAGCACACTTAGTGCTATTTATAACCATAACTATTTCAAATCGCACACTTAGTGCCGAATACCTTCGATTTATCCACTTACACAAACCATAGTAAAACATCTATACAATTCATGCATCTTTAAAGCATTAAAAGATGACTATAATATCATTTATTCCATACAAACTTGCCTCGTACTCGAAATTGTCGATTTGAATCGTCTACTCGATTATCTTCGACTTTCCTCGGTCTAAATCTGAATTCCTCTTTTCTTGATCTATATGTATTCAAAATTAACCCTTTTATTCACCAAGTCATTCAATTCAATCCACAAGCATACATTTAGGGCATTTTGCAAACTAGCCCTCACATTTTCACATTTTGACACTTTAGTCCCTAATTCAGAAAATCACAAAATACATATAATTTGCATATACTCATGCTTGGCCGAATTCTTCGAGTACTCATACTAGTCCACACATTTCATTTATTTCACATTTTAGTCCTTCAATTTACAAATTTCACAATTTACCCTATGTTACTCAAATTCATCAAAAATCCAAGGACAAAACATGTTAACCCAAAACATATCTTCCATTTATCAACAACTAACTTCACAGAAATCATAGTTTCATCAATGGCACATTTCAAAATCATCAACAAAATCAGAAATTGAGACATGGGCTTGATAGCATTCAAAGCAACGATTACAAAAACATAGAAATTATCAAAAATCGAAACAAAAACATACTTAAATCAAAGATTAATAGTGAGAGCTTGCTTTTATCTTTTCTTTTTCTCTGATATATTCAGCGAAAATGATGGAAATATGAAACAAATATCATGTTTTATTTTATTATAATAGGTTTATTTACCTATTTACAAATTTAATCTTTATTAAAACATATAATAAACATATATTCAATGGTCATTAATGTCCATAAAAATTTTAAATGGTCAAATTACATCATAAGGACCTTACAATTAATGAGCCAAATCAAATAGGCACTTTTAACAAACAACAGGCAACTTATACATTTTATGCGATTAGGTCCTTTTATCAAATTAAGCACACAATTGATCAAAATTTCATACGAAAATTTTAAACATGATAATTGACATAACATAAGCACAGAAAATAATATTTAAATATTTTTTACTCTAATTTGTAGTCCCGAAACCACTATTCTAACTAGGGCCTAAACCGAACTGTTACATCTAGCCATATTTTGAAGTAGGGTTTATGTATGAAACTTGACCCATGCGTGAAATGTTTGTATTTTGATGTTTAATGGAAGAATATGAATGTTTGATGTGTCATAAACATATTTTACTAAGTGATTTTTAGTAAAAACACTTAAAAGGACTTATTTGTAAAAGATGAAGAAATGAGTAGTGGAAATGTGATTTAAAGAAAAATATCGGCTGATATGAGATAGAATATGAATTGAATAGGCTTCGGTAACAAAGAAAATGTATGCATTTCATTTTACGAGCCTAAGGACTAAAGCATAAATAAGTGAAAAGTTAGAGGTAAAAAGGTAATTTCACCAAAGTATGTGTTATGGGTCGATATGAGCAATGTGTGTATTGAACAAGTTAAATTTGGCATTATAGATCAAGAAAAATGTGATTCGGGTCTTGATCGGGGGGAAAACAAAGTTTACGAGGATTAGGCTCGTTCCGGTCATTTTGCACAGAGGTAAGTTCATTTGCAAATAATGCAACATGTACCATACATTAAGTGCTTTAATATTGCATGTATGGTAAGTATATATATATGATTAATGTGGTTTTGTACCATGTGTTAATGCTTAAATATTATTATGAATTATGCTTGATTATTCCATGAGTAAGTGATTGGTGCTATGGATATTGAAATCGACATTACGAGTAAGCTCAATGGAAATGTGGTATCGAAGAATCCCATTTGAACCTTAGGAATAGTTTAGGATGCAAGTGACATGTCACTAGGAATTATGTGATCTGAGCTCATGAGTAGTGGTCTGAGTTCAGGATATATGTGACACATGTTTTGCCATTCCGGGTACTGGTCTTGTATGTCTACCAGTGGCTGGGTAGTCTGGCATGTGTTGCAGATACCCAACAGCTTGTGTGAACAACCAGTGTTGCTATATCCTAACCTATAGCTTGTGTGAGCTGAACCGTGATTAGCTCGAAAGCGAGCAACATGTGAGATATGATATGAGGTAGGGTTGGCCACGTATAGGGCACTTTGGTGCGAGTTTTCGATATATTCGATGGTATTTCAAGTGTTCAATGGGTAGTTCAAAGAGAAGTTCCATGGGTAATCTTAATGAACACGTCAAAGACGAGAAAGTAAGTATTATGTGCAAGTTGGTACAGGTATGTACATAAACTCACGATTAAAGATCTCGGTATGCTATGAACATGTGGTAAGAATGCATATGAGAAAGTTATCCTCATGAGACTTGATGACATTTATGAAACTTTGCCTTATGTTAATTGTATAATTTATGTTGCTTATTATTATTTGCATGTGAACTTACTAAGCTTTAAAGTTTACCCCATTTCCTTTCCTTTCATTTCCTTATAGTGTCACCAAGCTAGCTCAGAGATCGGAGGACGCCAGAGTTTTCGATCATACTATTAATTGGAAAATTTGGTATAGTTAGATTCAACATTTTGAATTTGACATGTATAGGGACTTGGTCTTTTTGTTATGTGCCATATTGATTAGCCAAGTGTGTGGCTCATGATGATGTTGGAAGACATGCTCCGATGTTGTGTATTAGAATTTCAAGGTAATTGGGAAAAGTACTTACCATTGGTGGAGTTTGCCTACAACAATAGTTATTAGTCGAATTTGAAAATGGCACCTTATGAGGCATTGTATGGGCGTAAATGTTGAACACCCTTATATTGGACCGAGCTCAAAGAAAATCAGATTCACGGAGTTGATCTAGTAAAAGAAACTGAAGAGAAAGTGAAGGTAATTCGTGATTTTTTGAAAGCCGCTTTGGATAGATAGAAATCATATGCGGATTTGAAACAGAAATAAATTGAGTATCAAGTAAGTGATAAGGTATTTTTGAAAGTATCTCCATGGAAAAAGGTTTTGAGATTCAACAAGAAGGGCAAGTTGAGTCCTCATTTTATAGGGCCATATGAGATCACCGAGAGAATAGGGCTACTTGCCTATCTGTTGACTTTACCATCTGAGTTGGAAAAGACTCATGATGTGCTTCATGTGTCTATGTTGCATTGTTATCGATCTGATCCTTCATATGTGATTTCACTGACAAAGGTTGAAATTCGACCAGATATGACTTATGGTGAGGAACCGGTTAAGATTTTGGTTCGAGAAGTCAAACAATTGAGGAATAAAAGTATTGACCTTGTGAAGGTTTTATGGAAGAGAAATGGGGTTGAAGAGGCTACATGAGAGCCCGAAGAGGCCATGAGAAAACAAAATCCAAACCTTTTTACTAGTAAGATTTTCAAGGACGAAAATCCTAAAGGAGAAAGAGTTGTAACATCCCAAATTAGGGTCCAGTCGAAACAGTGATTTTGAGACCACAAATCTAAAATAGAAATAATTATTTTATGATTATTTGATGGTCCATGATATGATTGCATGTTTGTGTGAAATTTTCATGAAGAAATTCTATGCCTAAGGTGTCCAATTTGACTTTAGGGACTACATTGAATAAGTTGTAAAACTTGTGTTCTAGAAGCTTCAAGCATGAAATTGCATTGAATTATAAATTAGAAGGTCTTAAATAGAAATTTGACCAATTACCATAATTTTGGACAAAAATGGGCATGAATAGGAGAAAATGGAAAGAAATGCCTTAAAGGCATTTTATCTTTTGGTAAATAAAAGAATAAAAAGGGAAAACTCTAGTAAAAAATGTATCCATCTTCCTCCTTGTGTGCCGAAATTTACAAGGGTTCCATAACTAGGGTTTTGAACGTTTCAAGCTTGATTGTAAGTGCTCCCAAGTCCCGTTTTTGATGTTCTTTACATTTTTGAGATCCTTGAAGCATGATCTACCCATTTCTAGCCATATTTTGAAGTAGGGTTCATGTATGGAACTTGACCCATGTGAGACATGTTTGTATTTTGATGTTTAATGGAAGAATATGAATGTTTGATGTGTCATAAACATCTTTTATTAAGTGATTTTTAGTGAAAACACCTAAAAGGACTTATTTGTAAAAGATGAAGAAATGAGCAGTAGAAATGTGATTTAATGAGAAATATGGGCTGATATGAGATAGAATATGAATCGGCTAGGCTTGGGTAACAAAGAAAATGTATGCATTTCATTTTACGAGCCTAAGGACTAAAGTGTAAATAAGTGAAAAGTTAGGGGTAAAAAGGTAATTTTACCAAAGTATGTGCTATGGGTCGATATGAGCAATGTGTGTATTGAGCAAGTTAAATTTGGCATTATAGATCAAGAAAAACTTGATTCGGGTCATGATCGGGAGAAAAACAAAGTTTACGAGGATTAGGCTCGTTCGCATCATTTTGTTCCGAGGTAAGTTCATTTGCAAATAATACAACATGTACCATACTTTAAGTGCTTTAATATTGCATGTATGGTAAGTATATATATATGATTAATGTGATATTGTACCATGTGTTAATGCTTAAATATTATTATGAATTATGCTTGATTATTCCATGAGTACGTGATTGGTGCTATGGATATTGAAATCGATATTACGAGCAAGCTCAACGAAAATGTGGTATCAAAGAATCCTGTTTGAAGCATAGGAATTGTTTAGGATACAAGTGACATGTCACCAGGAATTATGTGATCTGAGCTCATGAGTTGTGGTCTAAGTTTAGGATATATGTGAGACATGTTTTGGTGTTCCGAGTACTAGTCTTGTATGTCTACCAGTGGCTGGGTAGTTTGAAATGTGTTGTGGATACCTGACAGCTTGTGTGAGCAGCCTGTGTAGCTGCATCTTGACCTATAGCTTGTGTGAGCTAACCCGTGAGTAGCTTGAAAGCGAGCAACATGTGATATATGATATGAGGTAGCGATGGCTACATATAGGGCACTTTGGTGCGAGTTTCCAATGCGTCCACTGGTATTTCAAGTGTTCAACTGGTAGTTCAAAAAGAAGTTCCATGGGTAATCTTAATGAACACGTCAAAGACGAGAAAGTAAGTATTATGTGCAAGTTGGTACATGTATGCACATAAACTCATGATTAAAGATCTCGGTATGCTATGAACATGTGGTAAGAATGCATATGAGAAAGTTACGCTTGTGAGACTTGATGACATTTATGAAACTTTGCCTTATGTTAATTGTATGATTTATGTTGCTTATTATTATTTTCATGTGAACTTACTAAGCTTTATAGCTTACCCCCTTTCCTTTCCTTTCCTTATAGTGTCGCTAAGCTAGCTCGGGGATTGGAGGACGTTGGAGTTTTCGATCACACTATCAATTGGGAAATTTGGTATAGTTAGATTCAACATTTTGAATATGGCATGTATAGGGACTTAGTTTTTTTTATTATTTGTCATATTGATTAGCCAAGTGTGAGGCTCATGATGATATTATGATTCATTTTGTATATGGCCATGAAAGGTGGCTCATATTGTTTATTTGGGTTGTAACCCTAATTAGTTATGCATACAAGCAATGTGTTTATGCTTGTTGTGGTTGTTTGATGGATATGTGATGAGATATGGGTTGCATGCTTAAGGTATTAGTTTGATGAGGCTTGTGGTTGATTATGTTAATGAGTGTGATGGATGGCATGTATATTTAATGTATGAAATATGATTAATAAGTATGACAATAAATGTGGTATAATGATGAATAAATATGAAATTGGTGTAGAATTCCATATGAAAGCCAAATCGTCTAAGTATGTGATATGTTGATACTACTAAGTTATAAATCAACTATGTGTGTGAATGCTTGAGTAACTAAGGGTGCCATGTTGCATGCCATAAAGTGGGTTTAAGTGTGTGAGTGCTTAAGGGTGACAAATGGCTTGGAAAATAGCCTAGAAATTGTCCACACGGGTGTATGTCTAGGCCGTGTGTGACACACGGTCTGCCCCATGGGCGCGTGGTCTGGCTGTGTGTCCCCTGTACCCTAATTAATGCAAAACAGAATGCCCAATGGTAAACACATAGGCAGAGACACGGCCATGTGTCTCAACCATGTAGAGGACACGGTCTCAAGACATGGGCTTGTGCCTAGGCCGTGTGAAGTCTGCACTTAATTTTTGAAATTTAAGTCGCCACATGGCCTAATCACACGGGCGTGTGACTTGGCTGTGTATCCTTAATTGTATGATGACATCATCGTCAAAGAGTTACACTGGCTGAGGACACAGGCGTGTCCCATGCCAAACGGGCGTGTGTGACCACACGACTTACCCACACGGGCGTGTGACTCCTCAAAACAAGAAAATTTTCCTAAGTGTCAAAAAGGTTCCAAAAGTGATTGGTTTAGTCCCAAACCACTTCCGATGTATGTTTTGGGCCTCGTATGCCCTTATAAGGGACATTTTGCATGTGATTGAAAAGTTTTAAAGTTGGATGAAATTTTATGGCTCGATTTTGTATGTTTGATTACGTTTAAGTCTGGTAATGCCTCGAACCCTATTTCGGCATCGGATACGGTAAGGGATGTTACAGTAAATTTCCTGCTAACTTATTGTTGTTACCCTTCAATGAGTTTAATGTCATCTTGTGTATGGATTTGTTAAACATGCATGATGCTGTGGTTTGTTGTCATCAAAAAAGATTTGAGTTGAAAGGTTCTAACGGTGAAGTAATCTTTATTAGGTCCAAGAGATTAGATGGTATTTCAAATAATATTTTGGCAATGAAAGCACATAAGTTAATGCAAAAAGGTTGTGAAACGTTTTGGGCTTATATTTTGGATTCCAAAGTGTCAGAGAAGAAAGTGGATCAAGTGCCAATGGTTTGTGATTTCCCAAATGCTTTCCCTGAAGAATTACTAGGTTTACCACCGAAGCGAGAGTTGCATTTGTCATTGAGTTAGTACCCGGTACTGCTCCAATTTCGATTTTGCCGTATTGAATGGCTCCAACTGAACTTAAAAAACTTAAAGCATAGTTACAAGAACTAATAGACAGAGGTTTTATTAGACCAAGTGTATCACCCTGGGTTGCACTTGTGTTGTTTTTTAAAAAGAAAGATGGGTCATTGAAATTGCGCATTGATTATCCTCAATTGAACAAGACGAATATAAAGAATAAATATTCGTTACCTCGTATTGATGATCTTTTTGATCAATTGAAAAGAGCTTTGGTATTTTCAAAAATTAACCTTCGATCGGAATATTATCAGTTGTAAGTGAAAGATGTAGATGTACCAAAGATATCATTACAACTTGCTATGGAAATTATGAGTATTTGGTCATGCCATTTGGAATGACAAATGCTCTGGCAACATTTATGGATTTAATGAACCGAGTTTTCCAGCCCCATTTGATCATTTTGTTGTTGTGTTTATTGATGACATTTTGATTTATTTTAAAAGTGAAGACGAACATGTTCAACATCTGAAGATTGTATTGCAGACTTTACAAGAAAAGAAACTGTATGCTAAATTTAGTAAATGTGAATTTTGGCTAATTGAATTCGGATTCCTTAGACATGTGATCTCAAGAGATGGTATAAGAGTTTATCTGGGCAAACTTTTGGCTATTTTAAATTGGAAAAACCCACAAAATGTATATAAATTACGATGCTTTTTAGGGTTAGCTGGGTACTATCTGTGACAGCCCAAAATTGACCCTAGTCGGGAAGTGGTTTCGGGACCGCTAAATCGAGTCACCGAAATGTTCGAATGTGATATTTATTGTCTAGAATATGTAATTATGAATGTGTGAAAATTTCAAGCTTCGATTTAGTCGATTGCATGTGAGTTTTAGTAAATAGGACTTATGTGAGAAAATTTTGAAATGTGATAGGTCAAAGCATAAGGACCTATTAGTGCATGTTGAAAAGGGGGGACTTGCATGTCAATTCCCCCCCTCTATTAGTAGTGGCCGGCCATGACAAGTATGGTATGTAACAGCCCAAAATTGACCCTAGTCGGGAAGTGGTTTCGGGACCGCTAAACCGAGTCACCGAAAGGTTCGAATGTGATGTTTATTGTCTAGAATATGTAATCAGGAATGTGTGAAAATTTCAAGCTTCGATTTAGTCGATTGCATGTGAATTTAATCAATAGGACTTATATGAGAAAATTTTAAAATGTGATAGGTCAATGCATGAGGACCTATTAGTGCATGTGGAAGAAAAAGGGGACTTGCATGTCAAATTCCCCCTCCCTAATATGTAGTGGCCGGCCATGCTATGGGTGGAAACATGTTGGGAACATGTTGGCCTAGTGAGGTATGTAGGATAAAATATAATAAGAAGTATGGGGAATAAAGAAATGGAAAAAGGAAAGGATGTGTGTAATTGTTTCTTCCCCTCCCCATTGCCGTGAAAGTAAGAAAGAAAGCAAATGAAAAAAAAAGGCTTCATCCTTGTCTTCTTGGCCGAATTGAAGGAAGGAATAGGGGCAAAGAACTTTCGGCCATTTGAATGCTTAATAAGGTTAGTATATCGTGTTAAAGTTGTGAAATTTTAGCTTGTTTTAGGTTAATTATCATGGTTCTTACTTAGACCATGCAAAATTTTTAACTTTGATGGACGGATGGAGCATTCGGCTATGGCTATTAAAGAAGGAAATTTGATTACTTCCTTAAAGTTTTGATGAAGAATGTGTTGAGGAAAGAAATTGATCTTGCTAAAAATATAAATTCTAAATGCTTGATGTCTTGAACAAATATTGTTTCGATGGGTGGAATGAGTAATGTCATGTATAGGTTTCGGCTATGGATTTTCATGTTTAATATTTTTATGTTGGTGTTCAAATTGAAAATGGATGTTAGTTGTGCTATAACACTTGCTTAATGATGAAAGGATCATGAGCTTAGGGCTTGAGAGGCATTCGGCTTTGGAGTAAAAATAATAGAAATGGTGTTTAGTCAATGCAAGTGTCCATACTTGTAGAATGTATTGAGTGTTGCAATCGGCCTTAACATAGACATGTGTGTGTTCGGCCACATAAATGAGCACCTAAGTTGATGTGTATGTTCGGCCAAAGGTAAGCATGTTGATGGCTTTATCTTGACTTAGAAGGTTCGGCTAAAGGGAAAATTAGCCAATATGTCGAATTCGATTCGCGAATTCGTACATATGTGACTCTAATGTCTAATGTGTATATGGACTAAGTACCTTGAGGTTCTCTTTTGATGTTCGAGTGAATTGTATTGAATCATTTGATGTGATTAAAAATGCATATGACCATTGTGTATTTGAGCTAAAAGGTGGCCATATGACCCATCAAACTCCTTGTCATATTCGGCCATAAGCTAGCAAAATGAGACTTTAATGAGTCAAATTTGTTTGATTTACCTCAAGGAGTTAAAGGAGGTGAATCGAGCAAAGGCAAAGAAAAGGTCATCGAGTAGCCGAGTTGGAACCGTCTTACCCAACACAAGGTAAGTCATTAAGCATGTAGTTGGTATTATTTCAAATGGTCATAATGTTTATGTATTGATGCTGAATGGAATGAATAAATATACATATATATATATGCATGTACGTATGTGATGATGAAATTGTTGAATGAAAAGAAAAGAGGTAAGATGTACTGAGTTGTTGATCTCGGCACTAAACGTGCGGATATAACCATTTATGACCATGAGATTGGCGCTAAGTGTGCGGGATTAAATTGTACAGCACTAAGTGTGCGATTTGACTATATTGCACTAAGTGTGCGAAATGAATATGATGCACTAAGTGTGCGAATTGACCATGCGGCACTAAGTGTGCAATTTTGACTATGTAGCACTAAGTGTGCGATTTGATTACGTAGCACTAAGTGTGCGAGTTGATTATATAGCACTGAGTGTGCGGACTCAATATACATTCGTGAATCATTATGGACACAACGTGTGCGACACTATTGAGTCGATCGCGGACAGCGGATCGGGTAAGTGTCTTGAGTACATGGCTAATAGGTGCTATGCTTATACTTGGTGTTGAGCTCGGTAAGTTTGAACCTATGTGACAAATATACTTGAAGTCACGTACATAAAATTTATCGTAGGATGGGTGAAAGGCCGTTTAGTCGTTTGATTGTAACGAAAATAAATTGATTTATGAAAATGCTTCAATGTCCTATTGATGAGTATATGGAACGTGAATGCATGAATTGATATGAAATTGAATCGATAGGTTGGAGGAACTATGGTATGGTTCGGAATGGATGGAGTAATTAGCCTCGTTCCATTTTGTTTTCTCTTGTGATAATGTTATTGATGGATGGTAGTGCATAGCTTATGACTTACTGAGTTATAAACTCACTCGGTGTTTCCTTGTCACCCATTATAGGTTGCTTGGACTCATCTATTTTTGCGGGGTCAGGCCGTCATTGAAGTCATCACACCGGATAGCAAGTTTTGGTACTTTCTTCTTAGTTGGCTTAGAAGAACATTTTGGCATGTATAAGCTATTACATTGTGTTTGAACTTTGGCATGTAAACTTTAAGCCATGCGAAGATGGCACGAATGTTCGATTGAGTTGGATCAAGGGTAGGCATGAAATGGACCTAGTTACTTTCGTAACAGATGCTGGCAGCAGCAGTGTCATGAGATTGAAAAATCACTAAAAATAGTAGGAGTGGAATTAATTGATGAATAAATTATGTAATCGAAGCTCGATGAGCTATTTTCATGAGGAAGTAACGAAAAGATCATATGGGCAGTATATTAAGAGATAATCAGATTTTTGTGGGACAGGGCCAGAACGGTTTCTGGATTCCCTGCTCCGACTTTGGAAATTCAATATAAATTAACCAGAGATAATTAGGGGTCATACCATATATGTACAGATTCCTCTCTGAGTCTAGTTTCCATAGAAACAAACGGCATCAGTATTGAAGCTCTGTGCAGAGAGATATCCAAGTCGTAATGGGAAAAGGTCAGTGTAGTCGACCCCTGTAACATGGGAGACTTTGACTAATAAACTGTACTAATTGGCCAGACCAAAAATTCTAGAAAAAAATACATAGGTGGGGACATGAGTCTAGTTTCAGGGAAAAATCACAAAACTGATTTTCGAGTTGTGGAACTCAAGATATGATTTTTGAAGCGACTAGTACTCAGACTGGGCAGTGTCTGGAAAAAATTTTTCAAAGTTTGTTAACATCTCGTGTCCGACTCCAGTGTCGGTCTCGGGTTCGGGGTGTTACATTTTATTGGTATCAGAGCTATGGTTTAGTCGGTTCTAGGACTACCATAGCGCGTATGAGTCTAGCTATACATGCCGAATGTTAATGTTTAAATGTGTGATGACTTCCGACGGTTGAAATGTTTTTGTTTTGATTAGTAAATGGATCCCGGTGTAGAACGAACCCTAGCGGATGACGTTGAGAGCGTAGCGGCTGCTCCTGCACAAGGGACGCCGCCTGTTGAACCCCAGTCATCTGCGAATAATCAAGGTGAGGGGGCTAAACAAGCCTTCTTTACCATGATGAATGAGTGGGTCGCGCAATATGCCCGAACCAACCCGGCTGTCCAACAATTCCCAAATTTGAATAATCCACCCCCGGAGCCAGTAATGCCATCAGTTACTGATCCTGTGAGGCTGAGTAAGCCACCTGTAGACTTGATTAGGAAGCGCGGGGCTGAGGAGTTCAGGGCCATAGTTACTGATGATGCTGAAAGGGCCGAGTTCTGGCTTGATAACGCCATTCGGGTGTTTGATGAACTGTCATGCACACCCGATGAATGTCTAAAGTGTGCTATATCCTTGTTGCGGGACTCAGCCTACTATTGGTGGAGGACCTTGATTTCCATAGTCCCGAACGAGCGAGTAACTTGGGACTTCTTTCAAGCGGAATTCCGAAAGAAATTTATTAGCCAACGGTTCATTGATCAGAAGCGTAAGGAGTTCTTGGAACTCAAGCAAGGCCGTATGACTGTATCTGAATACGAACATGAATTCGTAAGACTCAGTAGGTATGCCCGGGAGTGTGTAGCTGATGAGGTTGCTATGTGCAAAAGATTCGAGGAAGGATTGAATGAAGATTTAAAGCTACTAATGGGTATTTTGGAAATAAAAGAATTCGTAACACTAGTCGAACGAGCCTGCAAGGCGGAAGAACTTGGAAAGGAGAAGAGGAAGGCTGAATTTGAAGCTAGAGATTATCGTAAAGGATCGACGGGTAAAGCTCCGTTCTCAGCTGTAAAGAAGTTCAAGGAGGACATTAATAAGTCGAGGGCGACTGCGGGAATTTCCATCAGGGCAAGACCATCGATGGGCTCCCGAGCTACTTCGGTAGCTAGTGTGGGCAATAATCGTCACGAGAAACCTGAATGTCCCCAATGTGGAAGACGACACCTAGGTGAATGTTGGGGCAAGTCTACTAGCAGGTCCTGTTACGGATGCGGTTCGAAGGACCACTTCATTAGAGATTGCACGGAGCTGGATGAGAAGAATAAGATTCAAGGTGCAAGACCTAGTGGAGTGACATCTAGAGGTAGACCACCGAGAATTTTAGGAGGCAGGGGTGGTAGTCAGAGGGGGGCCTCTGATACGGCCGATCGAGCCGAGAACCGTACTCCTGCTAGAGCATATGCCATTCGCGCACGAGAGGAGGCATCCTCCCCCGACGTCATCACTGGTACCTTCACTCTCTTTGATACTAATGTGATTGCATTGATTGACCCTGGTTCTACTCATTCATATGTATGCGAAACCTTAGCAACCAGTAAGACTCTACCTGTTGAGTCTACTGAGCTCGTAATTCGAGTATCAAACCCTTTGGGTCAATGCGTACTTGTTGATAAAGTGTGTAAGAGATGCCCTCTAATAATCAGAGAATCCTGTTTTCCGGCTGATTTGATGCTTTTGCCGTTCGACGAGTTTGATGTTATTCTTGGTTTGGATTGGCTGACCGCGCATGATGCGGTTGTGAATTGCAAAAGCAAGACCATTGATTTGAGGTGCGCAAATAACGAGATAATTCGAATTGAGTCTACGGACTTAAGGGGATTGCCAGCTGTAATATCGGCAATGTTGGCCCAGAAATATGTAAGAAAAGGGTACGAAGCATACCTCGCGTATGTACTTGATGACAAGGAGTTAGAAAAGAAACCCGAATCGGTGCCGGTGGTTTGTGAATACCCGGATGTTTTTCCTGAAGAGCTACCGGGTTTGCCACCTGTTCGGGAGGTAGAGTTTGGTATTGAGCTTGTACCTGGAACTACGCCAATTTCGATCGCTCCGTATCGTATGGCACTAACCGAGTTAAAAGAGTTGAAAGCTCAGTTGCAAGAATTGACGGATAGAGGTTTCGCTCGACCGAGTTTCTCACCTTGGGGTGCACCAGTATTGTTCGTAAAAAAAAGAAGGACGGAACCATGAGGTTGTGCATTGACTATCGTCAACTGAATAAAGTGACGATAAAGAATAAGTATCCGTTACCGCGTATTGATGATCTGTTCGATCAATTAAAGGGAGCATCGGTGTTTTCAAAGATAGATTTGAGATCGGGTTATTATCAGTTGCGGATTCGAGATTCGGACGTACCCAAAACTGCTTTCAGAACGAGGTACGGTCACTACGAGTTCTTAGTGATGCCGTTTGGGCTCACTAATGGCCCTGCGGTGTTTATGGATTTGATGAATCGGATCTTCAGACCATATTTGGATCGGTTCGTAGTTGTGTTCATTGATGACATCTTGGTCTATTCAAGAGATGAGACCGAACATGCTGAGCATCTGAGGCTAGTGTTACAAATTTTGTGGGATAAGCAGTTATATGCTAAGTTCAGTAAGTGTGAGTTCTGGTTAAGAGAGGTTAGCTTCTTGGGTCATGTGGTATCCGCATCGGGTATTCGAGTTGACCCGAGCAAAATTTCAGCCATACTTAACTAGAAGCCTCCGAGAAATGTTACCGAAGTCCGGAGCTTTCTAGGACTCGCCGGTTATTACCGACGATTTGTCAAAGGTTTCTCGATGATGGCCACACCAATGATGAAGTT